>NC_048301.1:83020012-83155900 GCF_013100865.1 Trachemys scripta elegans
CGGGGGGGGAGGCTCCGTACACCTTCCCATTCCACCCCAGTAGACAGCCCAAGCAAAAGGCTGTCATTTTTTTAACCTTTTCTTTGTGGCTTTTTCCTTCCCAGCAATCCTCCTCCCAAATACCACCCGGGTTCCCTCCCTCTTTTTCTAATCTATTAATAAAGAATAAATGATTTTTAAATGATAGTGACTTTATTTGGTTTGAAAGAAAGCTAGGGGAAGGGGCAGGGTGGGTTCCTTACAGAAAATCAGTCAGTAAAGGGGGAGGGTTTTCATGAAGGAGAAACAAACAGATATTTCACACGGTAGCCTGGCCAGCCATGAAACTGGTTTTCAAAGCTTCTCTGATGCACAGCGCTTCATGGTGTGATCTTCTAATCGCCCTGGTGTCTGGCTGCGCGTAATCAGCAGCCAGGCGATTTGCCTCAGCCTCCCACCCCGCCATAAAGGTCTCCCCCTTACTTTCACAGAGATTGTGGAGCACACAGCAAGCAGAAATAACAATGGGGAGATTTCTTTGGCTGAGGTCAGAGCGAGTCAATAATGAACGCCAGCGGCCTTTTAAACGGCCAAATGCACATTCTACCACCATTCTGCACTTGCTTAGCCTGTAGTTAAACAGCTCCTGACTCCTGTCCAGGCTGCCTGTGTATGGCTTCATAAGCCATGGCATTAAGGGGTAGGCTGGGTCCCCAAGAATAACTATTGGCATTTCAACATCCCCAACGGTTATTTTCTGGTCCGGAAAGTAAGTCCCTTGCTGCAGCCCTTTAAACAGAGTAGTGTTCCTGAAGACGCGAGCGTCATGAACCCTTCCCACCCAGCCCGCGTTGATGTTGGTGAAACGTCCCTTGTGATCCACAAGTGCTTGCAGCACCATTGAAAAGTACCCCTTGCGGTTTATGTACTCGGTGGCTTGGTGCTCCGGTGCCAAGATAGGGATATGGGTTCCGTCTATTGCCCCACCACAGTTAGGGAATCCCATTGCAGCAAAACCATCCACTATAGCCTGCACATTTCCCAGAGTCACTAACTTTCGTAGCAGCACCTGAGTGATTGCTTTGGCTACTTGCATCACAGCAGCCCCCACAGTAGATTTGCCCACTCCAAATTGATTCCCGACTGACCGGTAGCTGTCTGGCGTTGCAAGCTTCCACAGGGCTATCGCCACGCGCTTCTCAACTGTGAGGGCTGCTCTCATCTTGGTATTCTGGCGTTTCAGGGCAGGGGACAGCAAGTCACAAAGTTCCATGAAAGTGCCCTTACGCATGCGAAAGTTCCGCAGCCACTGGGAATCGTCCCAGACCTGCAACACTATGCGGTCCCACCAGTCTGTGCTTGTTTCCCGGGCCCAGAATCGGCGTTCCATGGATAGAATCTGCCCCATTAACAACATGATCTCCAAAGCACCGGGGCCTGTGGTTTCACTGAATTCTGTATCCGTGTCTGTGTCCATGTCCTCATCATGCTGCCGCCGCCGCTGCCTCCTCTCCTCGTTTTTCTGGTCCTGGCTGAGCATAAACTCCACGAGAACGCGCGAGGTGTTTGCAATATTCATGAGTGCTGTCTTGACCTCAGCGGGCTCCATGCTTGCCGTGGTATGGAGTCTGCAGTGTTCACCCACCCAGGAAAAAAGGCGCGAAAATGGTTGTCTGCCGTCCGTTGCTTTCATGCAGGGAGGGAGGGAGGGAGGAAGTGAGACTGTACCCAGAACCACCTGCGACGATGTTTTTTGTCCCATCAGGCACTGAGATCTTAACCCACAATCCCAATGGGCGCGGGAGACTGCGGGAACTATGGGATAGCTATGGATTTGCTACCCACAGTGCAACGGTGCAGAAATCGACGCTAGCCCCGGTACTTGGACGCACACCACCGAATTACTGTGCTAGTGTGGCCGCACTCATTTCGACTTTATACAACCTGTATCTCAAATCCGAATTATCTAAATTCGGATTAATCCCGTAGTGTAGACATACCCTTGCAGATACAGACTAACACGGCTGCTACTCTGAAACCTGTCATAAGCAAAAGGTATCACCCTCACTAAATAGTAAAGTAACACTAGCCACTTTGCAAGTTGTCATTAACAAACAGGCATTTGCCTGCTGTATTGAACTAGCTATCAATTGCATTTTAATTTGGGGACCTCTGGTCTGGTAGGGAATCCACTGAGACATCTATACAAAGTCATGAAAAAAAATCATGTTAATCGTTCAATAGCCTTAGTATTTCTGACTCTTGAGGGTTAGTAGAAGTGAAGGTATACAATGCAGAAAAAACAATCTGACTTTATCTACTGGTGCTATGCTTTTGTAATGTGGATACAGCTATGGAGGGTTAGAAAAGCTGGAAATTACTGTTTTCACCTTCTTTGCTTGGATAACTATCAAACATTTTTATTTTTAGCATCAAAGTAGCTGAAAGGGCATTGTTAGAAAGAATGGGCCCTCTTTTTGGCTCATGGAATAAAATACAGGGAGAAGGGCTTAACATCAGAGACTGTTCTGAAAAATACTTTTCCTTTCCAAATTCAGCTCAATAGACTAATAGTGTTTACTCTGTTTCACCAATGCTTGTGGGCTTTTAAAATAGTACATGTTTTCATATATATGATTAATTCTAGAACATGGGTTCCTATGGATCAAATTAGAGTGAGAAAGTGACCATTTCCTTGCTTGAGGATCTCATGGTATCTCATGTCAGCATATGACTAGACTAGAAAACCTACTGGGGTCCCTTCCAGTCCTACATTTCTATGATTCTATGATTTTTGGTGACCCAATCATCCAAGACTGCTGCTGCTGCTAATTCTGTGGGACTCTACATGTCTTGATCTTTGTCCTTCCAGATTTTCCTGCTAGTTGAGATCATATATGGCACCATAGTAATGTAGGCAATGAAACTGTCCAATTTAGAGGTGGCTCTTGGATGAGCAGAACAACAGAATGTGGAAAGCATCACAACAAAGTCAGCCGAAGGAGTCCATGACACCAGGAGCCTATCAGCCACTCAAGCACTCTCCTCTGGCCTATGCCAGCCCTAACTTTGCCTTGCAGGTTAACAATAGGTGCACCCCAGTCCCCGAGTCCCTTTGAATTGTTCCCTTGTGATATCCAGCCCTGACATTGGCTACTCACAGAAATTCCAGACCCTGTGCCCCCAAAGGGTCAGTGTTGCCCAATTTACCAGTTTTACCTTAAACTACTGCTCCTATAAACCACACAGCCCTTGTGTGCACTTGTAATAAAACAAAAACAGGTTTATTTAAGAAAGAATAAAGATATAACTAGGAATGAGAGAAAGTTATGGAAACGAGGAAACAACAACAAAACAAAATCATAAATTGCAAACCTGGGTCTACACTTCTCGATAGCTACCTTTACTATCTAATAAAGTAGGCATTGCCCCCATAGCTCAGTCTGTTGCAGAGCTGGCTGGTTTCACAAGAACCAGGAATCAAACATTCATGAAAATCCCTTGCTTCTCAAGCGATTTCCTCAGTGAATGGATCCAGAGTGCCTTTACTCTCCATTCTGTTATACTGAAACAGCCTGTTGTCTTTATTCATAGGCAGGCCAATCTCCTGCCTGCTATAATGTTCCTTTTTACCTCCAAGTGGTTTTGATCATATGCAATTGTCTTTGATAGTTTTTCCATTGACTGTTCTTGGACGTGGCCACAGTAGACAATAAAACTTTGCATGACCTTGCTGGCTGACTAGCAAGGAGTGAGAACTCCCTCTTGCTTGCATGGATCATCACTGAGCCACATTACCTCCTGGTCACTAATTTCTACTCCAAGTCCATAAAGCATACTTTCAATATAAATACATTATTTCTTAAAAATTACCTGTACATACGTTCCTCAATGATTATGAATCTTGACAAATTACAAGCTTTCTGTAGATTCCTTACATGTTATTCTTTATAGAATATATAGAATATATATATCCTATACATCACATGTTTCATGTAGTGAGTTTGTCAGGTCTGAGGTGAGAGTTTTTTGCAAAGAACAGGGGACCCTGCACCAAGGAGGTCTCTGTGTGACAGTCCCTCTCAAGTAGCTGCTCTCAAGTAGCTGGCCTATACTGAGTAGATAAGAGCCTGCTATTATTATCAGTTAATAGAGTTCTTCTCTAGCTTCTATAGTAACTTGTGTCTTTGGAGATGATCTCTGCATGTAAGCATGGGGTCTGTGTACAGGTTTGTTACAGCAGGATTTGTCCAGGTATCATCTCTGTCCCTGGCAGCCTGGCCCGGGTGGGGGGCAAGTCATGGCCTCCCCGACGTGCTGCACAGAGCAGTGACCCAGTGGCCAGCATGAGAAGTGGCTGGTCTGGCCCCCTCCACTCCCCACCCAGCCCAACTGCCAGGGACAGGGGCCAAGCATGCTGGGGAGCAGGCACAGTGGGAGGACAGAGCCTCTCTCCCTCCCCCTAGCAGGCCAAGCTGGGGGGGGGGAGCAGCTGACCCCACATGCCTCCCCTACACGTCACCTCTGGCCACCATTATAGAATCTACTTCTGCATTTAGCTCTCTTTTCTCTACTCACTCCTATAACCTATAACCTGACGCATGACCAGTCCGGCCTTGGGCTAGCTTCACACTCATCAAATAAAATACAAATTCCTGGGATGTGACACCTTAAGAATACTTAGCATTTACATAGTATTTTATTATATCTTCAAAGAATAGTCCATTCACTAATTAACCTCTATGGGCCAAATTCAGACTTGACATAACTGTGATTACTTCGGTGGAGGTTTGCCAGGGAAGAATTTGGCCTGTATTTTTTCCTTTCATTTTGGCAATTCTGTTAGCTCCTACACATGCAGCAGTTTGAAATTCACACTGTATCAGTGATATATTTTTTGGCAGTGGCAGGTTGCTTGATGTGCCTAATGCCTATATTGGGCCATATTCTGCTCTCAGTTACAGCCATGCAGCGCCACTGATTTCATGGGTATAACTGATGGCAGAAATTTGACCCATTAAGAACTGTGGGGAAGAATGAATCTACTGGGCAAAATGAAAAGAAACCCATTCCCTAGTGTTTACAGCCAGCAGTTTGCTTCAGCTCTACTTTTAAGTTTAGTAACATCTGTAATTCCCAATATATGCTTCTGTGGAAGTGGAATTCAGTTACTATATTTCCTCTTTTCTTCCATTTCAATAACCCTGTATTTTTTTTAAATTCCATGGACAGAAGCAATGTAACTCGCATAAAATTTTTAAGTGAAATATTTGAAATGCTTTCCTTCAATGCCCAAATCTGCAGCAAATATCAACCATTGTAAATAAAAATCTAATTTACTAACATGCAGTGCTAATTTGATTACTCCAGATAAAGGTCTTAGTGGGACCCTTTGGCACTTAGTGTAGTGTGAAACTAGAAAGATAATTTGCTAAGAAAAAAGTGCAAGCTCTTTTTGGCACCTCGAAATGTGTTCAGTTGTTTTTGTGCTTTTGCATTTGAGTGAGCACTGCAGCACAAATTGGGCACAATTAGCAGCACATTTTAAAAAATACAGCTCAGTTCTGGTGCTAATTTGTCCCTGCAATAACACCAATTTCCCTTTTATTTACACTCAGTAAACTCAGAGTAAGTACAGAGGCTAACAGTGAGGAAAGCTTTCGACAATTCTCATTTGTATAGCATAGAGCAAAGAACTCATTGTGCCTTATGTGAAATGAGTCGGATATCCCAGTCCAGTTTCCAGCGAACATGTGTCCACATCACAAAATCTGCCACCACAGTTGGCACTAATTGGCAGCCTTAGCTGAGTGGCAAAGCAATGAATGGGCCATGGATACCAAACTAACATTTTACTCCTACAGGTGGTCTTTTCAGGTCGGGACTGAGGCATGCATTGTTTGGGCAAGGCAGAGAAATTTGCACTGCTGGTACCCATTTTGAGGATTCATATCAGACATCAGTCTACAGTGTATTCTTCATGAAGATTAGACTCACACAGTCAAAGAAAAAAGTGTATAAAATAATTAATTGCATACATACACATGGCCAAATCTTTCCATCTCATCCCAGTACACAAACCCCAGTACACTGATGAAACAGCTCACTGTGGACTAGTCTGAACCAAAAGATTAGGATGTCTGCTGCATTCTTTGTCTTTTATTGACCAAATTAAGGGCCTGACTCTGCAGACTTTACAACATGTAGTCCCTTTTGTGCCCATCTTCTGGGCCTGATCCAAACCCCCGAGATATCAGTAGAAAGATTCCCACTGACTTCAGCGGACTCTGGATCAGGCCCTAAAGAGCTATTGTACCGGCCCTGGTAACAGGGAGGTATCTTTGCTGAACAGGCAAACCCCTTGACCAGTTATTGCAGAATATTGGAGAAAAAAAAACGATAAACTGTTTTCTGTGACCATTCGCAGCAGGAATCTGATTCAAAGAGTTCTAGTCATCCAATGAAGGAACACAATCATATCACATGTCTTGCGGTAAAGAAGGTGGGAATGGCTCAGAGAAAATACCCTCATAGAGCCGGGAGCATCTGTGGCCATCATACAGCTGACTGTAATGGTACGTCACTGGCCCCCTGCCCAACGTCTGCCATAGGGGATACATCAGTGAATGAGAGGACATAACAAAAGTACATTGAGTTCGGCTATTCTCCTCTTCCTGTGTCCCATGGGAGGCTGTGGTAAGCAGAGTATAAATTAGAACAACCCTGGGGCTGCTGCAATCTACACTATGGCTGAGCAGGCCTGCAGTCAGGTTAAGAATATCAGGAAATGCCATTTTTGCCCACTATTTTCCATTCCCACAATTCATAGATTTCATAAATTCATAGATTGCAAGGCCACTGTGATCATCTAGTCAGGCCTTCTGTATAACACAGGCCATAGAACTTCCCCAAAATATATATTTTTTTGAACTAGAGTGTATATTTAAAAAAAAAATCCAATCTTGATTTTAAAAGGATGAAGATGCACAAAGGGAGAGGCAAACTCAGAATCTGGTCCTTTATTCAGACAAATCGTTTTGAATAATGAATAAACTCCAGAAATCTGTAATCTGCCCACAAACAATTCAGTCACGAAAAAGAAAAGTGAGAAACAGTGATGTTTGTTTTGAATTATTCACCCAGCTACCGAACCAAAGGTAGCTGCCCGCTTCTTTCGGTGATGTGTGAACTACAGACACACGTAGCCCCCCCAGCACAGGTATAAACAGCAGTATAACCAGCTTAGGAAGAGTGTGGGCATGTACTCAAGCACATGCCCTACATGCTCTCTACTCACTCAAACTGTGTCTCCCCTCCGCCCTGCTTGGCACAGTTTGGGTGAGTAGAGAGTGTGTAGGTTATACACTCGCACACCACTTTTAGCAGCATAGTGTCCTGCTGCCTCCCCACTGCTGGAGCCATTCCCCGCCACAGGAAAAGACTGCCCCAGCAGGGAAGGGTTTTCTGGCAGGGGGGGAGGCAACAGGGAAAGGTTTGGGCAGCTACCAATTGTGGACCCCTTTTCCTTACTGCAGGGAAAGACTTGGGCAACTTCCTGCCACTGGAGCTATTCCCCACCACAGGGAAAGGCTCCAGCAGCAGTGGGGAAAAGCTCTGGCAGGGAGGAGGCAGTGGTCTTCTCCCTGCCAGCGTCTTTCCTCAGTGCAGTGAAAGGCTCCTGTTGCTGTCTCCTCCCTGGTAGAGTCTGTCACCGACTCATGTAGCTACACATCATAGTGTGGACATAACAAGCTTTTCACTGTGGCATACTGCATATTGCCTACATGCCACCACCAGTCGTTTGTCGCATAGACATAGCCTGAGAGATGTTGGAAACAGAGACAGGAAATACCAAAATGATATGAAACCTATCAAAATGTTAGCTAGCCCTGGGACAGGGGAATTCAGCTGATACACAGCTATTTAGTGACATTTGGAAAGCAATCAGACTGACCAAAATGTAGAGGGAACAGTGGGGAGCATATTGGATATAATCTTGCAATGAAACTCACTGTCAGAAAAGACAATGTGATTTTTATGCTGCATAGGCAGAGGCATCACATCACTAACTGGGGCTGTTATAATCTCTCCCTGATGAGGGAGAAGAATTATTGAGAGTGGTCCAATGAGCAGTAATGAGGATCGTATTGAACAATTGCTGAATAGTAACTAATAGTGATGTTAATTAGACTGTGGCACAGTCTCCCAAGGGAAGTAGTAGAAGCCCCATCTTTTGTCATATAAAACCAGACTGGACAAAACATCAAACGTAGTGTAGGGAACAATCCTGAGCAATCGTGGGGATGAATTAAATGACAGAATACAACTGTAATTTATTTCAATATATATACATACACACATATATATCAGTTCAATAATGTAATGTCTGATATGTCATAACTTGACATAAAATCAATTACCTGCCTAAAAAGGGAAGACATTTTCAGTATCCAAACCTGTACAAATAATGAGCAGGTGGCTAGATAACTACCTATTTCATAACATCACTGTACCTTCTTAAATAAAAAAAATGAAAAAATGTTTAAAAATTGGAAAGGATGAAGAGAAGAGGCCCAAAAATTATTCAAAGGTGGAAAAAAATACCTTACAATGAAAGACATAAGGGACTCAATCTGTTCCATTTATCAGTGAGAAGAGCCAAAGATGACTTAATTATTGTGAATACATACATTCATGGAGAAAAAATACTGGATACTAAAGGGCTCTTTAATCTAGAATTGAAAGGCATAACAAACACCAATCGCTGGAAGTTAAAACCAGGCTAATTCAAATTGGTAATAAGACACAAATTTTTAACAGTAAGGATGGTTAACCACTCTTGCAAATTACCAAGAGAAGTGATTGATTCTCTATTTCTTGATACCTTCAGATCAAGACTAGATGGGTTTTTTTGGAACATAGGCTTTAGTGAAACACAAGTTATTGGGTTCAGAATGGTGTAACAGGATGGAGTTCTATGGCATGTGTTATACAGGAGGTCAGATTAGATTATCTAGAGCAGCATTTCTCAAACTGGGGTCCGCAGACCAATGGGTGTCTGCAAGCGAACTCTGGGGGTCCGTGGGTCCCACTGATCAACTCCTCCCCCTCTCACCCAACACCTTTTGCATGCCAGGGAACAGTTGTTCAGCGGCATGCAAGAGGTGCTGGGAGGGATGGGGAGGAGCAGGGACAGGGCGCACTTTGGGGAGGGTGCAGAATCATGTTCAGGTCCTCCAGCCCTGCTGATCAGCTCCTCCCTCTCCCTCTCAGTACCTCCTGCATGCCGGGGAACAGCTGTTCCCTGGCATGCAGGAGTCGCTGGGGGTGGGGGAATGGGCACTCGGGGGAGAGGGTGGAAAGAGGCAAGGAAAAGGAGGGGCAAGGGTGGAGTGGGGACGGGGCCTGGGGCTGAGCGGGAGGCTTGGGGGTCAACAGCAAAATTTTAAATCAAAATGGGGGTCCTCGGGTTACTAAAGTTTGAAAACTACTGATCTAGAGGCCCTTCTGGCCTTAAAAATCTATGAAAAACTACCTTGTCAAGTCTGCATTTAACTTCCTTTTTAAAAGCCTCTTCTGGCAAAACTGAGTTGACTTGTACATACATTTCTTGTTATCATTCCTCTTCCCCCAACCTCTGACTCCTTGTCTGATATTGAATAATAAAAAGAATGTGACTAATACACTCTAGAACCGTCATGTGACAAAACATGGACGCAGCACCTACCAAATGAGAGGGACAGAGCACAGCTTGAGAGAGTAGTACATTCTCCTTCCCCATTCATTCACTAGCCATCTAATGAGACTTCTAGTTAGTGCAAACTAGTGTTTGTAGCTTTTGGACTGTGGATATGTCTCTACTGGGGACTGGACTGAGACAGCCTAACTTATTTCACATAGGCTACCAAGCAGCAATCAGAGGTGACAACTTTTGGTCACTGCTAGAGCAGTTTGGGAATTTTTTGACTAATTATTTTTTGAAAGATGATAATTTATCAAAAGCAAAATTGTTTGCAAAATAGGCTCAGGATTGGCAAATTTCCCAATTCAGAAGTGTTGAGAAGCAATTTTTCAAAATTATCAAAACATTCTATTTCAATATTTTCTAACTGAAAAATTCTGGTTTTATGGTTCAAAATGACATTTTGTTTTGAAATGTAGCTAATTAGACTAAAAAAAGGTCAAAATCAAAACAAAACATTTTTAAATTACTGAAACAAAAGGTTTTTGACAAAAAAAATTTAAATGGGTGTTTTAGTTTGTGAATAGTTTCAAGATTTCACCTTTTTGGGCTGTCTCAAGATGGGAAAATGTTTTAAACTGGTGAGAATATTAGGAGGATAGGAAAAGCATTCCTCCACCCAACTCTAGTCACCATCTACGCTGGGCTCGATTGGAAATAGCAAAAACTGTTGTTTTGCAGTGATAACAGAGAGAACAATACTTATTCTCTGTCTCTGAGAATATTATTCTTTTTTATTATTATTATTATTATCTTTTTTAAACTTCATCAATTGACTCAGGGCCTGTTTAGACGAATATTTAGTTCACAGCAAGCTGAGGTGGGACTCTACCATGCATTAGCCTTATTCAGACAGACTGTCCATGTGAACCCTGTTGATGTGCATTAACGATTCGTTAATGTGCTTTGATGTCCTCGTTACAAGACTAGGGCTATGTCTACACTACCGCGGTAAATCGACCTACTCTACATAACTCCCTTCCAGTCCTAGAATCTATGAATAATGTAGCTGGAGTCGACGTACCTTAGGTCGAGTTACCACAGGGTCTACACCACAGGGTACCTTACTCATCTCACCGGGGGTAGAGTACAGGAGTCGATTGGAGAGCGATTTACTGTCGATTTGGCGGGTCTTTACTAGACCCGCTAAATCGACTGCCGGTGGATTGATCTCAGGGCATTGATCCCAGCTGTAGTGTAGTCCTGCCCTCAATCAAAGCACATTAACACACTGTTACTGTGCATTAGCAGGGTTGACAGGGAGTTAGTTCACAGCAGGCTAGTACAGGGTAGATTCACACCCCAGCTTGCTGCAAACTAAATGTTCATGTAGACAAGCAATCAGACAAGTTCCATGATCCTTCATTTACTCATGCTAGGCTGGATTCTGCAATTCAGTGCAAGTAAAGAGCAGTGCCTAGCTGTGCTGCCCCAGGAACAGGCCAGGTTCTAAAAAAACAGGAGTACTTGTGGCACCTTAGAGACTAACAAATTTATTTGAGCATAAGCTTTCGTGAGCTACAGCCCACTTCATTGGATGCATGTAGTGGAAAATACAGTAGGAAGATATATATATACACACACAGAGAACATGAAACAATGGGTGTTACCATACACACTATAAGGAGAGTGATCAGTAAAGGTGAGCTTTTATCAGCAGGAGAGAAAAAGAACTGTTTGTAGTGGTCATGAAAATGGCCCATTTCCAGCAATTGACAAGGAGATATGAGGAACTGTAGATGGCGGGGGGGTGGGGGGGGGTGGGGCGGGGGGAAGAAATAATCATGGGGAAATAGTTTTACTTTGTGTAATGGCCCATCCACTCCCAGTCTTTATTCAAGCCTAATTTAATGGTGTACAATTTGTAATGTGATATGTGCCAGCAATGCCCCTCTGCCATGTACATTGGCCAAACCAGACAGTCTCTACGTAAAAGAATAAGTAGACACAAATCAGATGTCAAGAATTATAACATTCAAAAACCAGTTGGAGAACACTTCAATCTCCCTGGCCACTCAATTACAGACCTAAAAGTCGCAATATTACAACAAAAAAATGTCAAAAACAGACTCCAACAAGAGACTGCTGAATTGGAATTAATTTGCAAATTGGACACCATTAAATTAGGCTTGAATAAAGACTGGGAGGGAATGGGCCATTACACAAAGTAAAACTATTTCCCCATGCTTATTCCCCTCCCCCCCCACAGTTCCTCATATCTCCTTGTCAATTGCCGGAAATAGGCCATTTTCATTACCACTAGAAACAGTTCTTTCTCTCTCCTGCTGATAAAAGCTCACCTTAACTGATCACTCTCCTTATAGTGTGTATGGTAACACCCATTGTTTCATGTTCTCTGTGTGTGTATATATATCTTCCTACTGTATTTTCCACTACATGCATCCGATGAAGTGGGCTGTAGTCCATGAAAGCTTATGCTCAAATACATTTGTTAGTCTCTAAGATGCCACAAGTACTCCTGTTCTTTTTGCGGATACAGACTAACACAGCTGCTACTCTGAAACCAGGTTCTAAAGTGTGTCTCAGAGTCACAATTTGATCTCTGCTTCCACTTTGCTCCATTTGTAAAAGCAAGTCTTTTACGTGGCACCTTACTTATCCCTCCATACCAGCTCTGGTGCATTGGCCAGCATGGGGAGAAGGCACAGAGTCTTAGCTGCACCTTCCTGCCCTCTCACTGCCTACCTGGATAGGTGGGGAAGGAGAAGCCTGGTGGCAGCTGCAGTCTTCTCTTTGTAAGCGCTGGCAATGCAAATAGCCCTTGCAGGAGGAGTAAGGGGTTTCCTGTCACCGCTGTACTCCCCTGTACCAGAGGCCTTATGTTTAAGCTCAGTAAGAACAGGTATAGTCAAAAAAATGTCAGGAAACAAGACATTGGTTAAAATTAATCCCCATGTAAAGAACCAGCACACGTAAGCCTTCACAATACAAGCTTCACACCTGTGTTTTGATCCCCCTCTCCTCCAAACCAGGGACTTTAGTTTATTTCATTAGCAAAAAGTTCAAAACTGGATTTTGATTTGGATTCTCAACCCCTCAAAGTCTAAGTGTGTTTGATGCTGGGTTTGGGTTCAGGCCCCTCCTCCATTTACAATGGGTTTTCAATCAGAAGTGATCTGACAACTCGCAGGGTGAGGTTTAAGGCAGAATAGATTTTGGTTCGCTCTTCCAAAGTAGTGTTAGTTCTGCAGTGGTATCAGAAGTATCAGCTTTTTTACCAGTAAAGTCATCAAAGCAGATAGAACAAACACACATAAGGATCAGATATATTGTGTAAGAAGTTGCCATTTTTGTAAGGTCACTTTTCTAGCCATAACCACACAAGACAAATAGCTTTCTGGTTTGTTTTGACAAATGTGTTGTCCGGGAATTTGGCAGCCTAAAAGGGATGATAAGCTGGTTGTCTTGGGCTTTTTTTTGTGGGAGCTACAAAGGTATCTGCTTTATATAGCACTTCTTATATTGTCTTTCTCCAGTTGGAGCATTGAACAGCAATTCATTTTACCCCATAACAAATTGTGCCAACACAAACTTGTCATTTAAAGTTTTTACATATTTTCTTTGTTTGCCTCATTGACGTTGCATAGCCACTTGGCATCAGGGTGGGAGTGGAGGGGAAAGCAGTTGCTTTCCAGCAGACACAACATGTACCAAAAGAGAACCGCTGTCTAGTCCTGCATTTCTTTATTCTGAATATATGAGAGTCATCTTAACTGGGAACAAAGTCTAGTGCTACTGTATCCACAAAACATTGATGATACTATTGCACATACTGATTGCAGTGTTGACAACAGTTAGAGCCAGTTTGTCGGTCATTGAGTTTGTTGTGGATGAGGATTTGAGCTATCACACCTATGGCTCCACAGTGAAGTAACTCCACTGACACCGAGGTGAAATTGGTGTGAGAAGAGAATCAGGCCACATACATCAATTACTGAACCTGCCATGAAGACTGGTTCCAGTGCATTGGGAACTAAAGGCTTGTCTACAGAGGGAGTTATTCTGGAGTAACTATTCCTGATTTATTCCAGAATCAAAACATCCATGCAGAGTTAATCAGGAACAGTTATTCCATTTTAAATTCACACCCTACCTTAATCTGAATTAACTTCTCATTGTAGACAAACCCTTAATTTGTTGTGAATTGAGGTTAATGCCAATACATTATCTCTTAGTGAATGAAGACTAATACCAATGCATTACTTTCTCACATTCTGATCCCACATTCTATAAGTCTTACCTCTTTCCTTCCCATTCTGTCTTTTTTCCTCATACTCCTGGTAGGTGAGAAGAAGTATGGGGAAATCCTCTTCAGATAATCATTCTGATAAAATAGCACAATGCTAGGCTTAACAAGTCTCTACCCAGAACATTAAAAATGTAAAATGTAAGTGCTAAGCATTATTACTATTATTGTTCTTGATCCAAATGCCCAAGAAGCCATGTTTGGCCATTAATTCAGATACTGGGAAACTAAACCTTGGTTGTCCTCAGGCTGCTGTATAAGAAGCATTAAGAAGTGAGACCAAAACAAATATCACCTTGGAGAAGGAACAGAGTAAGAATGGAGTGGGAGACTCAACTGTCTGAAACCAGGGAGGTCCAGCTCTGTGGCATTGCAGGGCTGTTCCATTTGCTACCAAACACTAACTTCTGCTACCTGCCAAATTAATATCCCTCGTTCTTAATGTTTTATTTCAAAGAGTTAAGCTGAAGAGCCACTGAATGAATTTTATGTTTTATAACAAGTCAGTCCAGTCTGAGCTTACCCCCTCCCCACAGCCCCCACTTTCCCTTTAAATAAGCCTGGCATTCGGCATGGTAGCTGGCTCTGTTGATTGAGGTGAGCGGTGAAGTTAGAGTTTTGCTTGCTGCTGCCACTTATTTTGTTTTACACTGTTTGGAAAAAATTCACTAAATACATTTTAAGTTGGATAGCAAGTCGTGCCAGTTGGCAGTATTTATTTATTTCTGTCCTGTGGGCAAGTCTGGCTGAACAAGAAGCTTACAGTAGGTTTGAGCTGGCTGGTCCAGGCCAACCAAGTTGTATTAGCTGCTTCCACTTATTTTTGTCTTAACCTATTTAGAAAGAAGCATCACCTCTGGAGTTTTATGTTTAATAGCAAGCCAGGAGCCCTGTTGACAGTTTGTTTGCTTTATGCAACCATTTAAACTTCTGATTGAAAAGAAATCAGGTAGGTGGTAGGCTAGCGTAGATAGGCAAGTGCAGACAAAGCCGTTCATGCTGCCGTTGCTGCTACTGTCACTGCTTTCACAATGAAAATGTCAATGAAGATTTGAAGAAATACTACAGAATTGTCTGTTATGTTCCAAGCTGCAGTGCTAAGTGGTTAGATAACCTTGCCCCACAGAAAAAAACATCTGGGGATTCAAATTTGGGTGGATTGAGGTGTGTGCAACAAAATGGGGAAGCAATAGTTGGGGCTTCACAAATCTCTGCCTAACCTGTGTCCAGGGTTGGAGTTAGAGCAGCTCCATGTAGCAGGAGTCACCAAAGACTATCTGTGAGCTGAGCATAGCCAGAGCACTCTGGCCATGCCTCTTATCCATCCTTCCTTATCCCAAAATGTTTTTCATTATCTCCAGCATGGTCTCTGTGCGGAGGACTACAGGTTGGAGGATGGAGGATCTGGCTATATAAGCTGTACATTGACTTTCTAGGGATGCTCCCATATTGAAAGAACTTCCACCTAGGAGTATGGGGACTAACTCCACTGTTGTGTGAGTGGTACAAAGGGGTAACAGACCAATGTCTTTCTAAAAGAATGTTTTGAGCAGCTAATTAGTCTCCAACTTGGACCTGAAGTCCTCACTCAATCCGTATTAAGGCAAAACTTGAAATATGAAGCGAGTGTACTGTACAGACTCAGAAATTAGAAGTCAAAGAAAAAGAAACCAAAATGTAGTATTTAAAAAGCTCCTCATTATTTATTTGGTGCCTGAATCATGATTTTTGAATGCTTGCAGTTGGAAATGCTGTTCTATGTTTCCCAAGAAGTGACCAATTAACTTAATGTTTACAAAGATTCTCTTTGAGGCATCATTCTGCAGGCATTTTGTAAGATGAACATGTTCTTTCAATTAATTTTACATGCTGTTTCTACCAACACCTGCATGGGGGCTGGCCAGGCCATAGTAGTTACCTCCTTTTGGTGCACTTTTGGAAAATAAAGGAGGAGCCTAAACACATTTACTATTTAGCACAGTGTTTGCTACCATGAGTAGACTCAATGAAGAAATAGACCTACTTCCAGAAATAAAGGTCTACAGGATCGGACCCCAAATACCCCTGATTCACACAACTGAGAACAGGAACACATTTTGGGGAGGAGAAAATGACTCAGGTAGGAGACCACATGAGTTGCTGAAGTGAGAGAAAGAAGTAGGATGACCAGACAGCAAATGTGAAAAATCGGGACAGGGGTGTGGGGTGGGAGGTAATAGGAGCCTATATAAGAAAAAGACCCAAAAATCGGGACTGTCCCTATAAAATCAGGACATATGGTCACCCTAGAAAGAAGCAAGAAGAGCGTGAGCGTCTTGGAGATAGGATTTGGAAATCTCCTTATCTTCACCTAGTGTGCCAGTGCACCTAAGGTGAGCTCTGCTGTTGTCCACAGACTTATTTCCAGATTACTGGAGTAAAGGCATGTAACATTTCCTTAGTGCCTGTATCTAACACTGTGGCAATCTTAACTTAGACTGTGCATTGTACTTTAATATAATCTTGATAGACCAAGTTGCTATATAACCATTCTACTATGTGTGAGTAATAACACTTGCAGGCATTATACTGAGCAACTGTTCTCTTCAACATTTCCACAAATCTTCCTAATACAGACTAAGCGATTTAATAGGCCAGAAGGCTACAGGAGCTGCTGTAAAAACATTTAGGTACACAATTATATTTATCCCCCCCCCCCTTCTTCTCCTTCACTGAACAAGCTTCTAACATTCAAATTTGCTAGGCATTTTGGCAATGCTGAGATCCAGGGGGGAAGAGGGTCACCACAATAATGTTTAATCCCATTACTAATGCTTATTTTAGAATCTACTTGTCTATAAAGGCATGATAGCAATCTTAATTATTGTCTCCAACATGTATTTGCCTGAAATAATTATTATACTTCATTCCTATAGAGACAATGAGATAAAAATCTAATTTTGTTTTATTGGCCCTTCTATCCATCAAGAAATGAGTTTCTTCTGAGAGCTTTGAAGTAGTCCCCTTCACGGATTAAACCTCTTGAAAGTATAAGAACAGAGGGAGAGGAGAGGAGGGGAGGGGAGTGGGGGGGAACTGAAATAATTTACATCCCAGCAGACATATAATGGGAATCAACAATGCAACTAGACCTACATGATGGCTGAGAGGAAAACGTTGAGACATGCTGTTCAGCAAAAAAGTCTGTTTAGCTGCAGCTTTTAGCTCAGGAAACAGCCAAGGGCTGCACTAAGTCAGAGGAAATAAGTAGCAAAAAGGAGCTTCCCTAATCACATTTTCCAAATAAAAATATATTTTATTGGTTAAAATTTCATCAGATGGCCTTAACTGTTGGTTGCTGGCTGCCAACCTCAAACTCACAGGATCAGAGTTACTATTACAGAGAGTGTCAAAATTCTTCATAAACTATTTTTTACCAGCGTAAACCCTGTTTGAGTCACTAGATTCGACACTAAATCTGTTCAAGGTTCATTGTACATCCCAAAAGCATATGAAATTCACTAAGCTTTACATTTTGTTACAGACTCAAAACTCCACCCCCATTTTTTGAGTGGCTCACTAAGGGTTGAAAATCTGAGCTTTCTAGGATGACTGCAGGCTTAATTGTAAGTAAATATGGGTCCACTTCCTTTCATTTTAAAAATGTATTTAATTGTTTTCAAGCAAGGCAGAAAAAAAACTGTATGTAGCACATCAAAGAGAGAAAGGCTGTGCACCAGGATTATTCAGAAATGGAGATCACAGCCATACGGCTCAATAGGCAGTTATATATTAGAACAAGGACCCATACAATACTTGGGAGTTGTGTACTGGATAATGAAAAGGAAGTTTTTTGTTTTTGTTTTTTTGTCTGGTCCTGTTTCACTTCTGCGGTATCAGTTCGTTCATATTCAAACCATTGGGATTCTTCTATGGTTTCTTAGGGCTTGATCTTGCAAGGTCTGCAGCTCTCTGACCCTGACCCAGGAAAGTACTTACATACGTTCTGAACTTTAAGAATGTGAGTAGTCCCATTGGCTTTAAGGTTAAACCTGCGCTTAATTGCTGTGCCAGATTGGGAGCAGAGTGCACAGCACTTTACAGGATTGAGCCCTACGTTGTTTTATAAGCACTTTTCCTACATGACTTCTCTCTGGATCCCAAGGAATCCTATGTAGCAACTTTGCTTGGATTTTGCAGATCTGCATACAAGAGGAACATATGGGCCCTATGAAACCATTCGGTTCATAAAAAATATGCAGACAATTTCTTTGTTGATTATTATGCTTTAAAATGTTCAGTGCCATTCAATCGTGTGACAAAAAAAGTACTGCTTCTGGGGACTGAGAGAGAGAAATCTAGCCTTTTATATTCATTTGTCCTATCACACAAACCATTTTGAATGGTCACCTACTAAGATTCTACACCACATGCAGGACTGCGGGGGGATTTTGATAACTATCAATGTATGAAAATCATCTGCTAGCATTTATAAAACACCAGCTTCTTCAGATGACTCAGTCCACAGTGGGGAAATTTGCTATCTGTTTGGTTATCAGGAAATAAAGCAATCATCATGGCTTGCCACTTCCTAAGGAAACAATAGTCCAACCAGGAAGCAACAGATTATGCAAAAATCACATGCCGCGTTACCTGGCATAAGAAAATGACATGCATCACAGCTGTAGATTTTATCCATATATCTATGGGAAAATCATCAAACACTAGTTATATCATAATGAAACTGGTTTAGACAAATTTCAACTATTTTGGAGCTTAGTGATGGTAGAAAGCCGGTGGATACAAATCAGGTTGTTGCCAACAGGCAAAGGTTTAGTATCTTAGAATATTCTAATCTAATATTCATAAAATATCATTAGTATGAAGGGTTGGTGAGTCTTATCTGTTTACCAGGAGGGAATATGATCTATCTGTTAGAGCAGTGATTCTCAAACTTTTTTACAGGTGACCCCTTTCACATAGCAAGCCTCTGAGTGTGACACCCTCCCCCCCAGTAATTAAAAATGCTTTTTTATATATTTAACACCATTATAAATGCTAGAGGCAAAGCGGGGTTTGGGGTGGAGGCTGACAGCTTGTGACTCCCCTATGTAAGAGCCTTGTGACCCCCTGAGGGGTCCCGACCCCCAGTTTGAGAACCCCGGTATTAGAACAAAGATCTACTCCCAGCTGTGCCTCTGATTTGTTGTCTGACCTTAGGCAACTCACTTAGCCTTTCTATGCCCCTGTCTCCCACATCTGACAATTATGGATAATAATGTTGCCATACCTCACAGGGATGTCATGAGAATTACTCAATCATAGTAACGTGTGTTGATTTATTATTTTCAAATAATAAATGCAAAGTAAATGCATCTCTTTTATTATTTACCAGTAAAAACATACATTATACATACAATATTTAATACAATGCTGTTGTTGAAGTATTTGATCTACAGTATATTAGTGCTGGGTGAGCAAGTGTAGGAGAACACTAAGCCCTCCCAAACAGGCCATGTTATAAAATGTTTGAAACTTGGAAATCCCCCAGTTTACAAACAAGTGCATTGTCACCATGTCTACCTGTGCATCACAAGAGATCTTGGGCACCTGCTACATTTTAGGGAATTTTTATACTTGGACTATTAGCTATACTTAAGGAGGTAAGTATTTTTTTTTTTAACCTTAAGGTCCTGTAAAGGGGAAAAAAGGGAATGAAAGTTTCATGGATACTTTTATTTCAGCATTAATACGTAATAATAGTATCATGCATATATACCACTTTTCACCAAATTCATTACAGTGTTTAGCACTGTTAATCCCAATTTACAGGTTGGGAAACTGAGGCAGAGAAAAGTTAAGTGACTTGCCCACGGCTACACAACACATCAATGGCAGAGCCAAGAGTCATAACTCACTCTACTGTGACACCTAAGTGCCAAATACCTGACATACCTTATACATATATTTAGATACTTGATGCATTACGTCACCTGCTGACCATCAGGTTTTATGCAATATTAACAGAGGCTGTTTCAACTCCAGCCCATTGTGCAAAAACAGATAACATAGCTGCATTTCTTTCAGTGCGATTGAGCTCATACCTTGCACATTCACCGATCAGTGGTTTTCTCTAGCCTGCATTAACCACAGACCTCATTTGAAAGGCATAGACTGGGTCTCCTATTCTCTTAAAATTCGGCAGTAGATTCCATTTACTAATACCAACAGGAAATCCCATGAATCTGCTTCATGGCCTTTTACTGACTTCACAAATCCAATTGATACAGATAGAGCCAATTCCTGAAACTGCAGCTGTCCACACTTACAAAGCTCTAACTGTTAGATAAGGAAGTGCCAGCTGGAACAAGAAGTTTCCCTTACTAGTGGATGCCATACTTTCAGCCAACTGGGCAGCTGTCAGCTTGGGTGGCGGCAAAGCTGTATAAATGGGAAACCCCTAGATCCGATCCCTTAAACTCATCCTAAAGCAATGTTCTGTTTTAAGTTTTTAACTGAACCTTAAAAGAGTGAAGAGCAAGCAAAGCCCAGCCTCAGACGAATCAGATCACTTTTGTCTCTGAGCTTCTGATTCCCTGCATACCACTGCATCACTTAAGGTCCAAGGGGAGGGGGCTGCTGGAGACTGAGGAAGGCCCAAAGTTCTGCAAATCCTCTCTTTTAACCATGGAAGTAGCCCTTTTAAAAAAGCAGAGTTCAAAGCCTTTTTACCTCAGAATACCTCACAACATAGGGAGTTCACTCGTGGTTTTACATTGATTTTCATTGCTGGGGTTTTTAATTCTTCTGTATTTGAATCTACATTTATTTAATGAGTCCGGGATGTTTTAGCCAATAGATGAAATGAGCTAAATTGTGAGAGGCAGGGACTGGCCAGAGTTTTAGCTCCACCCTGGCCAGTCCACCTGAATCAGTGCAGCTTATGCACCACCCCTCACGCAGGTCTTTGCCTATAAAAATACATGTATTAGTGTACATTAATTATGAATGGTATTATTATTCATATGCTGCATGTTGTACTTAAATATGAACTCTTCTGGAAGTAACAGACAGATACACATCTTAAATGGAGGTGGTCTTAATCCTCCAATATAAACATCACCAGATTGCTCATTGATTTTACTTCTGCTATGCACCCCCTCTTTATCTGTGCTATGTCAAATACCTAAGAGGTTCATCATTTGCAACTTGTTACCAAACAGTCAACTTAATATCACTATGTGGTTTCCTGGATTTGGCAATATACTTTCTTACCAATTCTACCTCTACAAGGGTTTATATTTAATTATATACATTTGATATCATGCAATTTTTGGGATAGATTTCACTATTGATTTAATAGATCATTTCTGCACTAATATCAATGGCATGATACGACTCATTGATATTAATTAGATGGGGAAGTACATACTCAGCTGATTGGGGCAGATCTTGTCCGTGGTATAATTATGGGGAAAACTTCCATGACTCCTGTGCAGTCAGTGCCATTGCCTTCCATTTCCGACCCCCCTCTGATTTGTTCCCGTCAGTTAGTACTTTAAATACGCTGGTGAAACAGAATCTCCAGCTGTTTAATGTCTCTGTGTAGGGATACTGAAAATCTGGAGAAGTTAAAGTCTGTGGGACTTCCTCTCCAGAGTTAGTTGAAAGTTTTGGAAAATGCATGGGGTTATTTACTGTCATTTGATTCAAAGTACACATGAAAATATGGACAAATTGTTAACTAGAGCTTTTATATTTTTCATGAGTAGTTTTACATTATAAAAGGCTTTTTATTCTTTAAAATATAAAAATCTGCTCCCCCTCTTTGAGATTCTTCAATACCCTCAACCTTCGTACCTTGCAGTATCCCCAAATATTTTCATTCCTTCAGTTTCCTGCTGGAGGCATCCCAGTGTCCGTAGATCCACCCCTCTCCATGGCAGGTGTTGAAGTGAAATAAAAAATTGATCAAAACTCCATCCCCTTTACAATAAAGCCCTCTCTGAGTTTTACGCCTTTTAACCTTATTCATGTAAAAGATGCTATCAAATTAATCCATTTACACTGGGTAAATGGCATTAGCTGCATGCGTCACTTCAAATGATCAGCGGTGAAATAATTACTTAAATTGGAACCATTGGTTTTCTGCAACTCAGTGCACCTAGCTATGAGCATACAGACATTTGGAAGGCTTCATTTAGTCCAACTCTCTGTCTTAGCAGCACCAGACACCAAGAACATGTCCCCCTGGGATGCCACTTATGACACGTGGCCCACATAAACAGCTGCTCAGATTCAAGGCTTCAGTCCTAATCTTCAAGGCCATCCATGGAATTGACCCAAGCTTCCTAAAAGAATTCCTCTGCCCCTGTGGAGTCCTCCTCTGAGAGCCAAGCTCCTCATCAACCATGGAAGTCTTATCTTCAACAGGGAGTCTCATGCAAGAGGCAGACAGAGCCCAGAGCCAAAGCTATGACACTGATTATTGGAGGAGATCAGAAGGACCCATGACAATGAAATGTAAAACTCGCTTGGACTCAAAGTTCTCATAGCTAAAACTAAGATCAATAATGCAGAAGAAAGAAAGTGGAAGAGGAGAAAAAAGCAGTGAAGACAAGAGGAAAAAGGGAGGAAGGAAATATAGAGAACAAAGGAAGAGAGAAAAGAATATAAATCATGGCCTTAAATGCCATAGAATAAGTTGGGAAGAACACTAGATGGTTAGACCATTAGTGGGAATGAATTATTTGTGAGGAGCTCAGGTACTAGATTGATAGAAACCTAGAGAGAAAGATTACATAGACGGGTAGATCTATAGATCCATCATTAGGTTTCAGGGTGCACTGAGAAGAAAGGTGCTGTTTTGATTTTTTTATAGCTTTCGTCAGTCTCCAGAACTGTCAAATTCAACTTAAAATAGAGCAATGAAAAATTAATCCTTGAGGCATTTCAGTTAAATAAATGAAGGTGAAAAGAGTATAGATGTCACGTGAAAACACTGGTTTGGAACTTGTTGTAAATTAAGTAAAAGTAGTAAATTAAACCATAAATGCTTTTTTAATGGAAACTTTATATATGGATCCATGAAAATTATATATATATATATATATATATATATATCCCAGACATAATTTTCATGGATATATATATCCCAAATGTAAAAAAATCTCTTGTGGAATGATTGGTAAATATCTCCTTGTATGCAGATCAGTGTAAACTGCTTAATAACTAGGGGGAGACCTCTTTGTGTTTTGGGTCTGCTTCTCCCCACTCCCACCCCCTTTTGCTGACTGCTGTCCTGTTTAGTGAAACTGATTTGTTGTGGTGTTTCAAAGGGGGCAGCTGAGCAATCAGTTTCACTGCTTCCCTTCTCACTGGTGCAAATCCCCTATGCCCTCCTCAACATTAGGAGAAACAATCAGGACTAAAAGGAGCTGCTTCTGAGTGCTGGGCCTGCTTAATACTTAATTAAATAAACAGAAATATAATTACAATGTAAATATTTCCTTTCTTTAATTCCTAGACATCATGAAAAAGAATGTTGTTGAAATAAGATAAAATTATTGAAAACCTTTTTGGTGCCTCCCCACTTACAAACCATTTCACTGTGTTCTCACTCCTACCCACTTGCAATAAACCACTTTTAAGATTTCAGATCCATCTATCAGGCATAGAAAGAATGCATCCTTGGAAATGAATATCCCAGATAGTCAAAAGTGTTTATAATTGGAAAGGAACCATGAGGAGTAAATTGCTCTGTAATTTATAACTGCAGATTTCCTTCCTCAAATTATTTTCATTCAACAATTTTCTTTGAGAACATTTACAGTTTGAAATGTAAAAAAAAAAGTAAGAGACGAACGGATCATGTTGTCTTTTGGCATGTATATAGCCATTCAAGACAATGGACCTACCTTATAATTCTACATTGGGGAAACTCCATCGGCTTCAGTAGACTTCGGCCTGACTTACAGTTTAACTGAGAACAGAATCAGACCCATCATCAAAGGATTGTCCTCATCTTTTTTCCCTTGAGAATTTTCTTCGGTTTTGGTACTATGTGTTTATGGCATCAACCTGATTCTTTTTTCTTAAGTTCAGATACAAATAATAAAAAGCAGTCAGTGATTGGTAAGGTGATATCATCCCCGTTCAGTGATAATGGAAATCGCCTCCATAAAACAACAAAATGAGGAGTAGGTTTCCCTCCATCTGTGTGTACAACCCTTATCAATATGTGGCCAATATCTATGATGACAAAAAACTATCTTACCTTCATTGTTAAACTATCATATCCTCTGAAAGTAAAAACAGCACAGAGTACAAATGTCTCTATGCTGGTTCCAGTCTAACAAGGGTTTGGGGCTTTGGAGAGCCTTCATGGAGAATAGTAGCAACAGGTGTTTATTGGATCTTCCACAGGAAACTCTAAATCTTTCTTGGGCAAAAAGAGAAGCAGGACTAGCAAATTGCAGAGCAATAATTATAGAAAAACACTTTCCTTGGAGTTTCTGGCAACAGCTTCCTTCATTTCACAGTCTGGTCCTACTACTCCCAATTGGCAGCCTCTCGCCCATACACACATTCATTAGTTCTAACCTCCATGCCTCAAGATTCCTGTGACATCACTATATTATTTCCCTAGGTCCAGCCTTCAGTACAGTGGATTTTTTGCACTGCCTCAGCAAATGCTTTTTCTGTTTGTTACCCTATTCAGTTGTGGATGGATTTTTCATTCAAGAATGCGGGTGCATATTTTGTGTGTCTGCTTTCTAAAGAAGCACTGATGAAAACTGCACATCATGTAGGTGGAAAGATGATGTAACTGAAGTCAGAAATCAGAAGTAGATATAGGAAAGGCCAGCTTTGTTCCACAAAGGGAAGGAAGATCATGTGTTACTGCTGAAATTCACATGACCTATTTGATAACGGTGCGGCAGCCACATTCCAATAATAGCAGCTCATACGTATAAATGAACCAAGGAAAACTGTCAACTAGCACACGCTCCAGCTGTCACTTGCACTCAATACTTCCTCAAGAAGTCCAGATTCATCCCCAAGTCACAAAATCAACCAGATTTTGGAAAGCAAAACACATTTTCATAAAGATCAATGAAAAATGAGTCTGATCATTTTTATTTATAATAGTGCCTGAAGTCCCTAATCAGGATCTTGGTGCTGTTTGCTGAGTGCTATAAAAACATGTAGGAAGACTTGGTTATTTCTCCAAGAAACTTACAATCTAAGGCCTTGATCTTGCAACTGTCTCCACATGGAGGACCCCTACACCTGCCCAGATTCTCATTTAAATTAGGGTTGCAACTATAGGATTGGAGACTAATTAAAGATGAGACACCTGTGTGTAACAAAGGAAAGGGGAAGAGAACAAGAGTAATCATGATATGAGCATGTGGTTATAGCAGTTTACAATATGCACAACTTGATGGTTCTTAATCAGTTAGTATCAGAGGGGTAGCCATGTTAGTCTGTATCCACAATTAGTTAGTCTGTATCAATTATTGGGAGCGGACCACATCCATCCTGACTAAATTGGCCTTCAACATTGGTTCTCCACTTGTAAGGTAACTCCCGTCTCTTCATGTGCCAATATATATTTATGCCTGTATCTGTAATTTTCACTCCATGCATCTGAAGAAGTGGGCTTTTTACTCACGAAAGCTTATGCCCAAATAAATCTTAGTCTTTAAAGTGCCACCGGACTCCTCATTGTCTTAATCAGTTAAACATTTTTATAATTATTATTGCAATAGTGCCCTATTGAACCAGAATCCTCTATGCTCTCAGTTAATCCTTAATCCTCTCAGTTGCCTCCCTTAATCAAGTAAAACTAGTGTCCCTGAGCTCATTGCCTATTCCCTTCTATATAGACTAGCCTCATTCACCCTTCTACTTAGTGCTCTTAATTCCTTTAAAAAAAGACAATATAAATCATCCATTCTGCTCCCTCAGACAATGGACCCTCATGCTGCATAAACTTCCTCCTTCTGGGGAGCGGGAGACATTCTGAGCTGCTACAGTTCTCAATCTCTCTGCTGCTGTCTAGCCGGAAGCTGTAAGGTACAAGAGGGCAGAAAGTTTATTGCTCAGTTATGATCTGTAACTGTAAAGATGCAGCCAGGGTGTGCCCATTACCTGATCCCCTACTTTCCCACACTTCCCACTTCAAACATTCATCTGCCGAACTCAAACAGCTCACAGAGCCTCCTAATGCAGACATTCCTGGGTCTTCTGAAGTTATAAAGGGGCAGCCCCCCTTATGCTGCTGAGAGTGGAGAAGGAGGCAATGAGGCATGTGTCCTCCAAGTCCTGGCTCCATAGTGGTTGAGCAGGATCTTAGTTGGCTTCTTTTAACATGTAAAAATTGCCATATTGGAAACCCTAGTGATGAGTTTGCTTCAGACAAAAGAAGAGCCTTGCGGAGTAGAATGGATACTCTGGAATATTACAGCTGTTAATTCATTTCAAACCAAAGAGCTAAGTAATAGTATGATAAATCTACATGATTAACACATCCTGTTAAGCATTGACTTCTCTTTTAATTTCCAAAGCACATGCATATTTATTTCCTAGCTCACAGAATGGCTTTTTCCCCCAGGAATTTCCTGCCATTACGGGGTTATGAAACTAGAGAATGAGTACAAATTTTAAAAAATGACAATATTTGGTCAATGCACTTTGCACTGAAAAAAAGGAAATTCAGGGTTATTGGTGTTTTTCCCCTGTTCCCATGGGTTTGATTTGGTAGCCCCATCAGGATCAAGCCTGGGAGTGGCAGACAGGAGCACCTAACAGAGATTGCTGATGGAATGCTAGTTCGAAGGACCTGAATTTTGAGGAAGGATTTGGAGAAGGAGGATAAAGTATCTGGGCACACAGAAGGAAGGAAATTGTTCCAGGCACAGGGGAGTTGCATGAAATTCAGAAGGATGCTCCTAAATCTATCTGCTCATTGTAAGGTTTCATAAACTGAATCATCGTAGTTTACATTTTAACAACCAGAAAGGTGAAACTTGCTATTAACTAGACATGCAAAGAACTGCAAAGGTGGGAGCTGGATCCAGACTGAACTTTCCCAAAGTTAAGGTAGCATTTAGATCCAGGGTTCTGATTTGGCCAAATCTAGAGATAAAAGTCAGCTACAAGATCTGGATCCAGAGCCAAACTTCCCCAACGTTTGGAAGGGGAGGGGTGCTCATATATTGGGTTCTGATTCAAGCCCATTTCTATAAACATGTATTTTGCTAGAAGTCACCAAACACGATCAATAAGCTTTATTAAAGGACATCATGATGAACTTGATCCTGCATGGTGCTGAGAATGTTCTAGGAATGCTGAGTGTCTTAAATTCCATTAATTTTAGATAACATTAATGGGATTTAGAGGTGCTCAGCACTTTGCAAGATTTTGTCCTCTTTGAGCAGCCACCATCAAGAAAATAAAGAACCAGATCTGTAATTTCTATCAAACTATAATTAGCTGCATTTCCTTTTATAATATTGGAAACTTAAGAAGCTTGTAACCCTATCGTTGGAGCAATAGGGTAATTACGATAACACAAAACTCTTAAAAGTAAAAATGTCCTATATTTTCCTTTGATATTGAAAGAGAAATAATGAATTCAAAGACATGTAAAAATTAGTGGAAATTAAAATACGAAACAAATGTAGTCTAGTCTTGTCAAGATACAGTGTATCTTTTGTAGATATTTCCTAGCTTGTCCAACCACAATGGAGCCCCCACAGCTTTTCAGATCTACTCTACAGGGTAGTTAGATTATCCTAGAGTACCACAGCATAATTAAACCACACTAATTAAAATGGATGTGATTTAAAGAGCTCTTTTCTACTGCATGGCTCTCTGTGAACTGGGTCACTTTCAGTAATGCTGAACATTAAAAGAACATTGCACCTCCGAAAAATAGTTCTTTGCAAGAGCAAACTACAATGTAATGCCAATGCCAAAGCCAAGAAAAGCTGTCCACTCTTGGAACCCTTCTGTATAGGATATGTGATAAGTGTTTTTCCTTGTGGAAGTAAGTCCAGACACACAAAAGTAAGAGGTTAACGCTCCAACAATCTGCCCCACATTCTAAGGCTGTGTCTTCTGCAGAAAACTGAACTGGTACAACTCAAGCAATGGCTCAGTAGGCCCACATTAGCCATCCGATTGCACTGCATCAGCATACAGCACTCCCTGTAAGCTCGGTAGATACTTATCCCACGCTAGACAGTACAGCTACAGTACACATATGGCAACAGTGTAATGATTACGCTTAATAGAGTAGAATCTATCTTGTCATAATATATTCTATATTTGATAATATTTTAAAATAATTAAAACTATTACTGCACGTTTACAATATAAGTATTGTAGCAATTATTGTTTGCAATTTAGTGTCTAACTCTGATGCATGGCTTCTAGTTCCAGTGGTCTAGTCTAATTTGTTTTGCCCTGGCTAATAATTTGTTCATGCATCCCTGGGGATTATGCCCTCACACTGATCGATCTATCTATCTACTTATATGGCTCTCATCACTGTAGTATCTGGTGCCTTGCAGAAAGATGGATTATTGAGCTCAAAAAAATGCTGTAATGTATTCTGGGAGTGTTCTTATCTTTTTAAGCATTCTGTACAGTTTTAACTGTATAATTGTCTTTGAAACATCCCTTTCTTGTGAGTTTGGTGCATAAAATTATGACTATTTCTAACACCTCAGTTTACAGTATGAGTCATTTGACTATGATGGTAGCCCCTGAGCCTGTTTTAAAACTAATATTGCATAATCATTTGCATCAAGTCCAATACCTGTTTATCCCCTTTCTTTGTTTTTTTCATTCTTGCAGTGTAGTATGCTTAATTCTGGGCTTGGTACAGTGTTATCCTCCAAAAAAAACCAGACATAACCCTTAAGCAAACATGCAAAAATTCTGTATCATGCTGGAATTCCAAGGCTCCTATTAATCGACTTTTGTAGGTATTTATGTAGCCTTCCCCTTTGTAGTATATGAGCATCTCACAAACATTAATGAATTTCTACTGAACATCCCTTTGCAATAGAGAAGTACTGTACCTACAATTCTTCCATAGTTCCAAAAATACCCCTTTGGATAAATTAACTCTAGCAATTGTAGTCATGTAGGCCCAGATCCAAAACAGATTGTTGAAGTCAATGGAAAGAGTCTCATTGACTTCAGTGAGTATTGGATTAGGACGACAAAACTTATGATTTAACTGGTAATCTACAAGTTTGAATTTTGCCACTGTACAGGCTGATAGGGCCCCTCTAATTTTAGCCTAATATTTCCCTAGAATTCTCCTAGTCATTTTCCTAGAATTATCCTATCTTTAAAAAAAATCTAAATTGCCTCTATTGATGAGTTTATTTCTATATCATCTATGACTAATCACCTGTCTCCCCCCCCAAAAAAAACATTTTTAAAATATAATACTGTCTCTTCTTTTGTGTCCCATTCCACTTTTATTGAACACTATACCTGTCAAAAATTTGACATTAGTTACAAATTCTCTTTTGGGGTTACTGAGCCCAATTCTTCTCTGATTCTCAGTGCGGTGAATCAAAAATAACTCTAAGGAAGATATAACAGAGATTAGACCCAATATAGCTATTCATTGTTTACTCATAGCACATTAATACTTCATGTTCTATCATTTCAATCAGAAACTTTATTTTCAGGCACACTGTGAGGTTTTCACAGGATGCTTTCCACCAGGGAAACTTTCCAATTTCCTTCTTTTCCAAAAAAATGGAAGCACAATTGTGTTCCAAAATGTCATCCTGAGTTATGAAAGATATAACTGTTATACCCTTAATATGAACACATTGTACGGGGACCACACATATACTATACAGTAGTTGTCTCTATTCGCTATATCTTGATCTGTACCACATTACTGTATTAAATCTCCTCCACAGTATGCAGTGGGTATGCGTGGCTGTCGTCATGCTTGTTAAGAACGCATATGTTCTGGATTACTAAAATATTGAATCTTCAGACTGAGTGGCAAAGGAGATTTATTTGGTATTTTAGGGATGGTTTCTTAATTAATTGTACCAAATATTAGTAATATTAATTCTTTGTGAAGTGTTGATGTGCTTCACAATGTGTTACACACAACATAAAAGATGTTCCCTGCACAAAGATCTTACAAGCTAGAAGCAAATGCTTATTTACATTGAATAGTATTTATTCATGCAGGTTGTCCAATTGAACTGAATGGGAGTTCTTCTATACCATTTGTTTTGATTGGAGTTTTCCCACTGATTCCAGGTGCATAGAATCATAGAATATCAGGGTTGGAAGGGTCCTCAGGAGATCATCTAGTCCAACCCCCTGCTCAAAGCAGGACCAATCCCCAGACAGATTTTTTGCCCCCGATCTCTAAATGACCCCCTCAAGAATTGAACTCACAACCCTGGGTTTAGCAGGCCAATGCTCAAACCCCTGAGCTATCCCTCTCCCTGTGTCTTAAATCAGTTGTGTATTCCTTCTCACAATGTAGATATTCTGTCTGTGTATCAAGTATTATGCTAGCAAATTGCTTTCAGGCAAACTCTAGACTTATGTAGACAAATAATTTGTGTGCGGCAAGCTGGGTGTAAATCTACCTCACATTAGCCCATGGCGCACTAAAAGTTCCATAGTGCACTTTGATCTATTCCACTTTGAAACAGAAGAAGATCAAGGCACACTAGGGGACTTTTACTGCATGATAGCAGGATCCACCCACTAACTATTCATTTAGATAGTCCCTGAATTTGGCTTACTTCTGACTTTCTGAGTGGCTTTGGCCAAGTCACATAATTTCTATGTACATCTATAAAGCAGGGATATTAACACTCCATAGTTACTCATCTCTCATGGGGTGGGATGACAGACATTTTATTCACTGATGTTTGTAAATCACTCTGAGAGCCTCTGAAGGACTGTGTTATGGTACAAAATATTATCAAAATCATCACTATACTATAAACCAGTGGCAGATTTTAAATTTGCCAACAACACACTTAAAATGAAAAAACAAAAAACCTCAAGAACTAAAAGCTATCCTTTTTACCTCTGCTCAGATTTGTAGAGGACATGGGTGTAATCAGAAGTTAGCTAGGCCAAATCCTCATCTGGTGGGAATAATCATCACTCCACTCATGTAAATTGACACTAGTTGAGGATATGGCATGCTGAGCATCAACTGAGGAAATGTGTTGCCGAGTTTAGGGAAACGCTGGAATGTGCTCTCCTTGGGTATGCTGCTGCACTATTTTGCAGTTGAATTCTGCATAAATAGAACAACATGGCTAGAGTGGAGGTACATATGATGTATATTATGAACGTATAGAGCACAACAGAATCCCCTTCAAAAGACAGCACTGAATAACATTGATCACTAATTTGCCTTTACAGAGTTTTTGTTTGAGGGGCTTTCACACTAATCTCTCACTGATTAACAACTATCTGGCAGCGTTATTTAGCTGGTATTTATTGTAGCAGACTGTTTTTATTATATTATTGGTGATTCAGAGACTGAGCTGTAAAATCCTTACTCACGTGAGTAGTCCTCACTCATGCAAATAGTTCTGTTGAAGAGACCACAACTGCGCAAATGAGTAGAGACTACATGGATGGATAAGTGTTTGTAGGGCTGGACCACCAGTCTCTTTCATTTACATATCTTCTACACTAAAGGCCTGATTGTGCAAGATACTAAGGGTATGTCAACATAGCAACTAGATACCTGCAACTGGCCCCTGCAAGCCAACTCGGGCTCACGGGACTGTTTCACTGCTGTTAGAAGTCTGGGCTCAGAGGTAGAAGGGTCCCAGAGCTCAAGCTACAGCCTGAGCCCTGCGAGCCTGAGCTGGCTGACAAGGGCCAGCTGCGGGTTTTTCTTTGCTGTGTAGACATATCCTCAGTGTCCCAAGTACCATAGGCACTCAGATATTATAGTGATGAACATGATATGAATACACAGATGAACAGATTGGTAGAGATGCCAACACTGTATTCAAAAATAAGGGACTGTTTTCTTAGCATTCCACCCTGCCTCCTGATATTATTATTATCAAGCATCATTAATAAATAAATAATAATTAATAGGTACTCACCTACATTTGCCCAGGTATTTTTTCCTGCTTTTTGCAGCACTCAGCAACTCCTGATCTTGTATAGAGATGAAAAAACACGGGATGTCCCTTGTAATAAGGGACTGTTGGCAGCCCTACTGAAGTCAGTCAGAGCTGGGAGTCACTCAGCACCTCTTAAGAAATGTTCAACACCATGCAGGACCCATTCTGCAGCTGCCCCTAGTGAGATTCTCTCACCGAAGAAATCTGGGCTTTATTCCTCTGTCATTTGATTTGGTCCAACACTGGGCTACCACCACTCTCTTCAGTGGAATTACTCCTGAGTCACACCACTGTAAGTGATAGAAGAATCAGTCCCATGATTATCAGATCCAATCATCATCCAGACTACAAGCTCTATACTTTGCTGATTGTAATTTGTTTCCATGTTTCTTTTTATTTTAGACATGGGGAGTTCAGTGAGGTTTGCAAACAATGCTATTTAAATTAATAAAGAAAAGTTCAATCCAGCTCCTACTGACTTCAGTAAGTGCAGAATTGGGCCCTATACACAACTAGTACACATGGTATTACTTAATGTAACATATGTAATCATCATTATTTCTTTGTCAAAGTTTCAAGTATATCTGCTACTTCCAGATTTGCACGGCTACTGCCAGGAAATTTATTTTTTCTTTGAGACAGGTATTCTTGATTTATTCTTATTTGGGGAGTTCAGTTGACAGAGGTCCACTTTTGGAGCTTTCTAGTTTCTATTGTATATATTTTCAGAACTTCAGGGTCCTATTCAACCTGTTTCATTGAGAAAAAACATTTACGCTGGTATAAGACTGGAGTAACATAATGGTGAATCAGCCCCTTTATTTGACTTCAGAGGCTTACTACCAGGCGTAGTGCTTCCTACCTATTGACAGTAAGCACTGTGCTCAGTAGTAAGCATTTAGAGGATCATGCTCAGAGCCGGCCATATGAAGAGGCCTTTTGTCCAGGAAAGCACACTGTGCAGTGTTTAGTAAGCCACACTCCAAATATAGTATCGATAAAGCACAGTTAAAATCAACGATTACTTAAACAGGCATTCACAGATTTTGTCTGAATTAAACATGCTTGAACCTTTGTGCTACAATGCGTGCACTCAGTTCTTTCACAGACAGGCAGTTCATGAAGTAACAGTATAGGCTGGGATTGGTTGTAGGGGCAGAGCTGGAGGATTTGAGGCTCCAAACGGGAAAGCAAGAAATTAGAAAAACCCAAAATAAAAAATAAACCATATGGAATCCACACTCAGATGCCTTTAAAACAACCACAAACATTCTTGCTGCCTCAAGCTGCAAATGTCGTGAAACAATTACTGGGCTGGGGGACTTCAAAGGTTCACTGAGAGCAGCAGTTTTATTTTTCAATCAAACACAGGAATAGGGCTTTTGGCCTTTTTTTTTTTTTTTTTTTTTTTTTCTGAATGAAACTGCACCCAGGCTTCCTGATTTCAAAAACCTTGTTCCGCTTCACTTGACCACTCCATAACCTTAGAAGAAGCTTAAAAAACTTCATAATGAAACTGAGTCATATGGATAGAAAAAGACATTCTTATATTTCATTAAGGTTGAAAACTGCTGCATTCCCTGTTTGTGAAATTAACATGAATGAGTTTCAGCACTTACAACTGAGCACTGCTTAAAGGAACTTTCTTCACCTTGAACTTTCTTTAACTTATTTATTTAATTCTAGCATATTATTAGCAGTTACTGATGGGGTTTGAAGATTTACAACACACCATGCCCAAAAATGCTGTACTCCTTTTTGTTATTATTGACTCTCTTGCTTAAACTTGATATTTATTATCTTTCTCTTCTTCTTTGGCCTATGTCCTTTTTTTTTTGTTTGTTGTTGGCTCCCATTTGAAGAAGGCATCAGATTTCTCTGAGAGCTTTTGCAAAAGCTTATGGCATGTGTCTAGAAGCTGGAAGATGCATGTCTTGCTGCTAATTACCTCACCTACAGTGCAAGTTCTTTGGGGGAAGTGGCTGCTCTAAACTTCAGTTTTTCTGAGGGCTGAAAACACAGGGCATGTTTATGAAAACTAGTGCCCCTGCAGCACATTCAAACTAATGCAGTTTCTAAAGAATACGGATTCCAGCTGCTGGAAGGATCAAGGTTTTTCCTCTGGCGGGAGCCCAAGGGGTTAATGTTGGCTTTGACCCCTTTGTACAGAGTCATGCACACAAGAATCATGCAAAACAACATGCTGTCCCCCTCCCCCATCTTTGAAGAGAACTGAATCAGATTGTTAAAAATGAAACTGACTCATTGTAGAAATTGTGGTCACTGGAATGGCATCTCCACAACTGCTGTGGTAAGAGAGGAAGCAGCCTGACCGCAACTGCCTTTGTGCTTGTTCTAGCTGTTTAAGTTCTAAAAACCACAAAACCTCATCTGAAATTCTACTGTATAGCAAGGTTTGTGTAATGAGATTACAATTCATAATAGGATCATTGAAAACTGAAACAAGCAGCGTTAATATGTGGACTGCCTGCAACAAGCTAGCAGCAACATGATGATGTCATTTTAAATTAAAAGTCTATCTCTGCTTGATGCATTAAAAATTAAAAAAAACACGAGGATACAAATTAAGGAATGCACGTTGACCCCACCCATAGGGAAAGGCTGTCAACCAGCATATCAATACCACAGTGTACCCTATAAGGCATATGGCATGGCTTTAATGGAACTAATTCCAAAGTATTCTGCTTGTGTCACGCGTATCAGAATTCTGTTCCCATACTGAAAAGAAATTAGTCAGAAATGGGAAGAGCTCAAAGATCATTCGACAAACACCTCCTTGATCATGCACAGGACTGTAAATGCAACTGCAGAGATGCTGAGAGCAAACTCAAATAGGTTGCGTTGCTGCACAATAGGCAACGTCCTTAACTGATGTGAATCAGCATGGTGCCATCAGCCTCAATGCAAGTACACTGATTTACACCAATTGAGGATCTGGCCCTTCTAGTGTATGTACCTGGCCAGTCTTGTGAAACGTAAATTAAAATGATCATTATTTATTTCTATAGCACAGTAGTTTTACATAGCACTCAATGAGACATGAAAAAGACACGACCCTGGTCTGTAAAAAGCTTACATTCTAAGGATCAAATTCCATAAAATACTGAGCATCCTCAACTCCTCTGAGACCAGTTATGCTCTCACTGAAGTCAATTAAAACCTTTCAATGACTTCAATGGGAATAGGATGTGTCCCTTTGAATTTCAGTGATTGCTGAGCACAGTGTTGTTGTAGTTGTGTTGGACCCAGGATATTAGAGAGACAAGAATTGTTGAGGGTATGCAGGGATAAAGCAATAAAGGTCCAGTCTGGCAAACCTTACTTATGTGAATCGACACATTGAGCCCCACGGGGCCCAGTCATAGTCTCATAGCAAAGGACAGCAAGATCAGCTTCTTTCCAAAGTAAATATGAATCATAACATGAGTGAAAACATGAGTGAAAATAGGTGCAGAATGATCATTAGGGAAGAGTTTACATTCTGATAGAGTAGCCATTTAACTACTTCTGCTGTGAAATAATTTATTCTAAAGAGAACTCAGTCATTCATTTTTAATCTTACTTTTGTATTTGCAAGCCTTAATTGCTGTTGTGAGCCTGAATCCTACAAATAGTCCTTACACCAAGTGTAAGAGCTACTCATATGTGTAAGAGTTAGCCTGACCATCCTTGACATATGTATGAACTCTGCCCTCAGTTACATTATGTAATACAAATGATGTCAGTGAGGTTCACCATGTGTAACTGATGACAGAGTAGGGAGCTACCATTTTATTTTGTAGGATTTTTTTAAGTCACCAGAACCCCTCAGTACTTCACAAACATAAAAGAGGATTCAGTCCCTTTCCCAATAGCTTACATATGGTGTTCTTCCTCATTTCCTGTTCTAAGCTGTAGCACAGAATTTCTGTATGCTGCCAGGTGGGATTTTCCAAGGTTCTCTACACTGGCCTAACTCTACTCCCATTGGAATCAAAGAGAGTTTCTGCTGAGCACTTTGAACTATGCCAATCTTAAATCACAATCCTGCAGTGAGCTGAGCATCTTTTGTGAGGTGTAGATTGCACTCAACTTCTATTGACGCTGTTCACCGTTGCAAAAGCCAGTGGTTGTAGGTATTGGGTGGGTGTCCATGTTTGTATATCCAGACTCCTGCACCAACAGGGGTTTTGCTTGAGAAAGAACTGGAGGGTCGGGCCCCATATGTTTAATTTACAGATAGGGAGTTGGAATTAAATGTGCTATATGAGACCTAAGATATTAGTGTTCACATTCCTATCAACCTCAGTAATCTTAAGCATACAGGAATAAGGCTTAAATTACACGTGCAGAACTTCTTTGGTTGTCATTGAATGTAATATGTTCTTTAGTGGACAGAATATTTCATTACTGGGCAAGTTGACTCACTTTTTAGACACAGTGAGCATTTCTGAGGTCAGATAACTCATATTTGGTAGAACAGGTTGCAGTAGGTAGACCTTACAGGTTCACACAAAGTTTGGCTACTTAACTCATCGTCACCAGATTATCTGATGGTGTAAATTAGCATATGCCAAAGTGTGTCAGCTAAATATGTAGTCCCCAAATATCTTATAGAAGAAAGATGTGTGCAGAGAATACATCCTTTTCTATAAACTCCAATGAATATAATCAGATACCCATAAGCAAGGGATTTCAAATTGCTTTCATTTATGAAGATGTTCTAGTAGGAAAACTGCAGCTATATCCACTGAACAAAGTCCACGTAAATAAAATGCTGACGTTCCATAAAAGTTACATCAGGCCCATACTCAAATACAAATTTTCCCAACCCTGTTTGATCTCGCCTTACCCCTGAAGCATGTTAAGAAATGTAACTGCCAGAATGTTTCTGCATGATACACTTTTTGTCTGATTCACAGCTAGAAAGTGAATGGCTCAGCAGGTTAAATACCAGCAGAGGAAAGTATTTTATTCAGATATCAGTTGCAAGGATCAGGGAGAAAAATGCAGTGAGGCCTTTCAGACTACAGTACCATGGGAGAAGAAAAACGAGACAGCAGAAGTGTGTGGTAACACAAAAAGAATGTTATCTCAGAGGAGGGAAAATACTTTCAAATGCATAATTGCAAACACATACCCTCAGCCTAACCCAGAGCCCTCTCAGACTGCAAAGCTAAGAGTTTGGAAACAGTCCAAAGTATCAGTTTTATATGAGAGATCAAAGCGATGAAAGAAAGAGAGAGAGAGAGAGAGAGAGAGAGAATAGCATCAAATATGATTGATAAAAATATTGCTTTCTTTGATTGGTTTCTGCTCCCTCTCCCTCTTCTGCCCCATTCCCCTCCCAAGTCACTAGGAAGAATGTCAGATCTGTGGTACATCTAGTAACACATACTTGCATGTGAGATGTGCCTATAGGAAAACACCTGCTTACTACACATACCTGCTTAAAATCATTCTTGCAACAAAATGCAGGTAATTATTGCTAGCTACAATACAATTACTTTAACCCTTTACAGGTTGCAGATATGTATATATTATTTTATATTATGCTATTTTGGCAGTTTTGTGAAACCTTTACTTATGCTGGTGAGCACTTATATGAATAGTCCCGTCGTCAACCTAAACTGCTACTCACAAGACTTAATGCTCTCACCAATGAGTAAGGACCATAATTTATTGGATTCAGGCACCATAATACATATTATTGTGATGGGTTGGATCACAGAAACCCCATTGGGAGCTGCCACCTGATGTGCAAAGACTATCTCTGCTCCTGTTTTCCCTGCCAGCTCAGGACTCCAGCACCCTGTCTTGCTGAGCCAGACACTCCAGTCTGCTCCAACACAGACAGGGTGCTGGAGTCCTGAGCTGTCAGGGAAAACAGGAGCAGAGGTAGTCTTTGCACATCGGGTGGCAGCTCCCAAGGGGGTTTCTGTGATCCAACTCGTCACAGTGGCGTAGTCGAGCAGGATCTGTGCACAGCTGATTGCTTTGAGATACTGGTAGTGATTTTAAGTGAGTTTTTAAGTGTGGTGGCTGGAGAACAGACAAAGTGGTTACTGGTTTGTTATTTTCTGTTTGCTTATTTCGGGAAAGGGAAGTAGGGACAGAAAAGGAAGCAAAATAAGTAAGGATGAAGATCAAAAGAAGCTAAAACTACACAAGTTGCAAATTGCCCCAAAAGACTGAACAATGGGCGCTGGGAATGTCTCTGCTAACTAAGAAGCCCCTGAGCTGAGTGCATCTCAGTTTCAGTGAACTGCAGATGGGTGTGGTCCAACCTCTGTCTGTGCTGAAGCTGACTGGAGTGTCTAACCTAGCAAGACAGGAGGGGACTGATGCCTGTTCTGGCAGGAGGGGGTTCTCTGCGGTATCCCAGCTCGTTGAGTGATGGTCTCAAGGGAAGACAAATGGAAATTGATGTACAATTTGCCCGGGAAAAGGCAGCCCACCAACCTGGACTTAAGAGACAAAGCAATTAAGACCCAAAAGCATGACCTGGCTGTAATGGAGTGGAAGAGGTGCACAGAGACATGTATCCTGGAGCTGCAGGTTGGGGTCATGGTGACTGCTGCAGTGGGAACAAACCCCAAGGACTCTAGCTGGAAGCAAACCCAACCTGAGTGAAAGGGGGGGCATTTTGCTGGCCAGCGAAAGGTCTCTCATAGCTTGGAGCTGTGAGCCTACAGATGGATCAGGGTCTCTTTCCCTTTTGGGGGACACAGGAGTGTCTGCCCCATAGGGGAGCCCAAAAACGAATTTTAGGTATACTGCCTCCGCCATGGTCAGTGTCCAAGTCTCTGGCCATAAGTTCAGGAGGAGGGTGTGAGGTTGTGCAGTCTATATGGTTTTATAAAAACATGATAATAAGTGAATATAATGTAACTGGGATAGTTTTAGAAAAATATGGTAAAAAGTGAATATAACGTAACTGGGATATGCTTCATGCAAAAGGTCTCTTGTAAGGTATCATTACAAAGCTTATAATCTACTGAGTGTGATCATCTGATTTGTGTAAATGTACCACTCTTGTATCTAAAACTAGAAATATAAAATATAACTTTGAGGGCCTATTGTAATTATGTAAAGTGTGGGCCATTAATGATGGTTTGGAATCTTGATGACTCCCATTGTCTGCAGATGGCTGTGTTTACCTGTGAGTCTTCCTGTATATGTGTGTGCTGGCAAGTGAGTAATGAAGTCTTGCAGTAACATGTGATCATGTCACCTGAACTGGAATCCATCTTTAACCTGGTGCTTTTCCAGTGGGAGGGGGGTGGAAACCCAGAGGGACAAAGGGTTCCCGCCTTATGCAAAAGATATATAAAGGGTTGGAAGAGAACAAAGGGGAGAGAGGAGCCATCATGAAGAATCCTCTAGCTATCACCTGAGCTGGAACAAGAGCTGTACCAGGGGAAAGAATTGTGCCCAGGCCTGGAAGGTGTCCAGTCTGAGAAAAACTTACTGAAGCATCTCTGAGGGTGAGATTATCTGTATTTCTCTTGATTAGACATAGATTTGCACATTTTATTTTATTTTGCTTGGTGACTTACTTTGTTCTGTCTGTTACTACTTGGAACAACTTAAATCCTATTTTCTGTATTTAATAAAATCACTTTTTATTTAGTACTTTACTCAGAGTATGTATTAATACCTGGGGGAGCAAACAGCTGTGCATATCTCTCTATCAGTGTTATAGAGGGCGAACAATTTATGAGTTTGCCCTGCATAAGCTTTATGCAGGGTAAAACGGATTTATTTGGGTTTAGACCCCATTGGGAGTTGGGCATCTGAGTGCTAAAGATAAGCACACTTCTGTGAGCTGTTTTCAGGTAAACTTGCAGCTTTGGGACAAGTGATTCAGACCCTGGGTCTGTGCTGGAGCAGACTGGAGTGTCTGGCTCAGCAAGGCAGGGTGCTGGAGTCCTGAGCTGGCAGGGAAAACAGGAGCAGAAGTAGTCTTTGCACATCGAGTGGCAGCTCCCAAGGGGGTTTCTGTGATCCAACCCGTCACAATTATATCTATTTATTTAGATCTGAATATTTGTAGAAAGATTGTTGATGCCGATTGATGGTGATAGCAGTTATAGTGGGGGTCATGGTCTCATTGTGCTGGGTGCTGTACATAGATACATTAAGAGACATGTCCCTACCCAGGAAAGCTTACAATCTAAGGCTTCTTATACATGCATTAAACATCGACCATCATTAGCCATTTGATTTTCTCATAGATATTACAGTAGAGATGAGTCTTAACTAGATATGAAGATATGGCTATAGATGCGCACACATTTAGAAAGGCTATTATTTCAAATAGTTTGTATATCACTATAAATTTCTGGAAAGCGCTAAACAAACATATTGCAAGACCCCCCTCCTCGCATTAATGAGCGTAATCTAAGTGCCTTATCCATCAAATTCTTATTCACATGAGGAGCCCTTACTCATGAAAGTCTTCAGTAAGACTACTCGTATGAATAAGGATTCTTCTGGACTGGGCCATAGGACAAATTGAAAGGGCAAATCACAGTTCAGGCAAAGGAGATTGGCGAGATTATTGGTGAGGATGAAAAGGTAAGGAGGATTCTCAGGAGGAGTGGGTTTTGAGAAGGTATTTCACAGACACAGAAACCTGTTTAGGGAGCAGCATGAATTAAGGTCTGAAGAGGAAAGAGGCAGAGGGGAAAACAAGGGAAGAATACTGGGAAGATTGAGGAGTAAGAAGTAATGATGGCAGTGTGGGGCAAGATTATGTAAGGGTTTGATGGTAAGGATGAAGATCTTGAATACAATTCATTAGCAGAGAGAGAAAAAAACAGTGAAAGGAACCAAGGAGGGATTACATAAGCAGAGTGATAGAAGAGGAAGCTGACTATCAGAGCAGATTTTGGAAATACAAGAGGACAGAGTACTAAGCAGCAGGGAGGCCAGAGAGGAGAATAGTTTAAACCAGGCAGGAGATGACCAGATAATCACAAGAGTTTTAGCAACAGAGAGCGTGAGACTATTAGGGATGGGAAAGTGATAAACCTTAGCAAGAAAGATAAGAGAAAGAAGTGAAATACCTTGTGGTGGACATTATAAAATAATATAAAGAAGAACAAGAAGATAATACTGTCCTCATGAGCCTGGTTTGTGTAATATTCAACCTTAATGGTGTTACTGGTCCTGCATTTAATATAGTGGTGCTAATTAATTAGTGGGCAGATGGCAGGTGAGAGGGTCCAGGTGCATGATTAATACATCTTATCACATGACTCTGCAAGGAAAACTATGGGCAGACGAATATGGGACAGTCCTATAAGAAAATTGGGGTGACATTATTAAGGTGAGGGCTAAAGAGGGAGATTGATGGCAAGGGAATGTGGAAAAGAGGGAGGCTAAGGGAAGAGGAGGTTAGCAGAGAGTGAAGGTGGTAAAAGAATGTGGGAGCAAGGAAACTGTCAGGACAGAGGAATGCAAGGTAGCTAGGGGAATGTAGATGCAGGAGACTGAAGGTAAAGTGAAGAAGCCTGGGGAGAGTAATATGAGTGTACTGGAGAGGGAAGGGAGGGAGACAGCGGTGAGAGATTGAGTAGGATAGCATGCAAGACTATAGCTTCTGAGTGAAGGGTTTCCCCTAAAGGATTGAGAAATTCAGAAAGCAGCAACCAAACCACAATACAGGTTCAAAAAATAAACTCTTGATTTTAAAATCAGTGTTATGTCCCGATTCTTTTGGGGTCTGGTTTCTGATTTTGGAAAGCAGTGTTAGCAATGCTACACTTCTAAACTTTGAGGGAGGTTGAAAGACAGGTCTGGAACAGCACTGTTAATGCTTGGGCCTGACACTAATACAAACTAAATTGCTACTTGTATTCTTCTGATATTTTGATCAAGGGACCTTAAGGTACAAACACTGACAAGGGAAGTTCAAAGACTAGAACTTAGAATATACTTTTTTTTAGCCTTATGACAAGATTAGCTATAATGGGTCAAATTATGACCCCTTTGGACCTGCTCAACACTGGTTGAGAGAGGAAAGAGGAAAAGAGGGAGTGAAACTACTAGTGCTATGTGAATACATGCAATAAACTTGGAGAGGAAGGCTGGACTAGCAAGGAAGATTGGTATTAGGGTTGCAGCAATGGACTGGTATTCAGGAGTCCGGAGTTTAAGTACTGGCACCACAGATTTCTTGTGTGACTAGGGCAAATCCTTTAATCTCTCTGTGCTTTAGTTCTCCACCTATAAAATGGGGATTATAATATTCTCTTTGTCTGTCTTGACTATTTAAATTGTTAGCTCTTCAGAGCAGGAAAAGTTTCATACTCTGTTCATACAGTACCAGGCACTACGGGGCTCCAATCTACATTATACAAATAATAAATAATAATTGTCATGGACTTTCTTGCACACTGTTACAGCTTGTTATTTCTTAACTGTTTGTAGCACCATAGGTGTCGTGTGCCTGGAGCTTTATCGACATGTGAGAAAATATTGTATTTGCCCCCAAAGAATGGGGAAGGGGGAATTTCAACATGCAACAAATGTGATTAAACAGCTATGGTAATAATAATATGTTTGGGATGTATCCAGTTAATTCCAGTGTTCCTTCTCTCACCCCTCATAGTGGACTATTTGTTTAAATAACACTTAGCCTTCTCATCTTCAGATCACTTTTCAGTTACACTAATTAATCCTCACAAGACTCTGTGAGGTAGTATTATCTCCATTTTACAGACAGGGAAATTGAGATTCAGAGGTTGAATGTCTTGCCCAAACTACAGAAGGGGTCAGTGGCAGAACTGGGATTAGAAAGGAGGCGTTCCTAACAATGTATTCCATTCATAATTCAAATAATGGATAATGACGTTAGTGGCACTTTCACCTGAGGATCTCAAAGCAAACTTTAAATAATTTTCACAGCACCCCTGAGATGTAAGTATTGTTTTATCCATTTGATACTGAGGCACAGGTCAGGTCTGCACTACAAACTTTTGCTGGCACAGCTATGTCAGTCAGGGGTGTGAAGAGGTGTGATCCCTGACTGACCTATAGCTGTACCTGCAAAAGTCCTTAATGTAGACAGTGTTATAGTGGCAAATCTGTGCTTTTGCTGGTGTGTCCTATTTCACTGGGGGAGGACAAGCTGGAATAAGCTGCACAACCAAAAGCACAGCTTTGCCAGCATAAGCTGTGTCCAGCCTAGGAGCACTTTGCCCATATAGTATGCCGGTATAGCTAGACTAACCTAACCCGCAGTGCAGACAGTACTGTGCTGACAGGAGGGCTTCTCCCATCGACATGGCTACCACCTCTCAGGGAGGTGGAGTATCTACAGTGACAGGTGAAGCTCTCCCATTGGCAAAGGTAGCTTCTTCACTAAGCTGCACCACTGAAAGTGTAGACAAGACCCAAGAGTCTTAACCCTCAATCCCTGGCTCTAGTCATTAGGATCTTGTTGTCACTTTGAAAAGGCTACATTACATAATTTGAATCCTATCAAATGCATTTCACATGTGAATATAGTAGTACATTTAGTGAAACAATGCTCAAGGAGTACCATGCCAAATATGAAGAGACAAGCAAAGAGCATACTGGAGTCTGAAGGACGAGGCCAAGTTATTCTAGATATCAGAAGGACAAGAGAGGAAATGCAGGGAGCTGGTGTTAGAGAAAACATGTGAGGAAAGACCAACCCAGAGGCAAAAAGCAGCAGGAAAAACCAGTAAGGTACAGCTGCAGCACACATATACACGAGAGCACCAATGCCAGAAGTGTTATATCCGATAGGATGTCCCTGGGGCAGTTAGTTAACCTACAGTAGTGACATGAGTTACTTACAGTATTTACCTACTGAAGTTATCAGGAGATAATGCAGTAGTGCCTGCAAAGCAAGTTACTGACTAGTTATACTGTAGTCAGTTACCACATAGTTTCAGCAAAAAGGAGGAGGAGTACTTGTGGCACCTCAGTGATACATCCTAGTAGCTATGCAGAAAAACAGACCAGTACTGAACATGTGAGCAATTAGAACTGGATTTTAACCATCTGCTGAGTGTGTGTGTGTGAGGATAGGAGTTGGTCAAAAGCTGTAGTAATCATAAAACAAATGCTCGGCATTTCCATAGCACTTTTCACACATTCACTCCTTGATATTCATAACACCTTTGTGAGGCATGTGAGTAAAAATTATTATCCCATTATAGATGGGAAAAATGAGGCAGAGGAGTAAAGTGATTTGCTCAAAAGCATGAAGGGAGGTTGGTGTCAAAGCCTGGGTTGGAATTTTGGCATTCATAGCTCCAAGTTCAGCCTCTAGCTCAGAGCTCTCACTTAGGCCATACACATGGCCTATATCTGTTGCCACTGAAGTCAGTGGCAAACTTTTATCAGTTTCAATAGGAACAGTCTGAAACACATTAGTTATGCGAATAGTCCCACTGACTCTACCAAAACTATATGCATAAGTAAGATGAGCAGCATTTGGCCTACAGTAGCTATTTAGTAGGTCTTCTACGTGTGTTCTTTACTCTGTGTCAACATGCTAGACAGTAAGGTGGTCTGAGTGCTCTTTGGGACAGAGTTCTGCTGTACAAATACTCTGCCCTTGATTTCCGGATAACAGTGGCAGTACTGAGGAGTTATAGTTTTGCTAAAGAGGGGAAGTACCAGAGAGGCTGGATAAACCACCTGGAGATGGTATGTTGAAATCTCACATATATTCTTAAATATGCTTTCTAAACGAATGAATAATTTAGCACAGTAATTATTTTTCATGGCAAGGCAAAGTGCCCGTAATACCTGGGGAAATGAGGGTGGCACATAGATGACTATGATTCAGCGGTGGCTAATAATCTGGTGGTTAGTTCCTGTGAGATATTTCCTTGAATAAAACAAAAATGATGACACAGAGAGAAAATGGATTGTCAAGGTGTCTCTGAGAGGTTTCTCTCTCTCTTTCTAAGAGCATATGCACATGATCACAGGGTGATAATTGCCCATGGGAAAAAAAATGTGCTCGAAGGCTCTGAGATTTCTTATTTTTGTTGGGAGAAATAAGCTACCCATTTGTTTTATGAACACTATAAGGAAGCAGCACTGTTCACGTAAACAAGAGCTCATAAGTCAGAGAGATTATTTTTGGACCATGTTCAGATAAATAAGATCCAACAAAGTTGATTCAAGACAAAAACCCTGGCTCCATATGCCTCTTGAACAATGGGAAGGAAGGTTGAAAAAACAAACATACTCGGATCTAGATTTTGCAAATGGCCTTGTTTTCTATAATGGGCTGTACCAAGTCACCAGATCACAGCATCTCCAAACTTTGGGGTGCTTTACATCCAGGTTCCTCTTCTGACTTAGATCCCTTACCTATAATAGATGGATGTTTCCTAGAGCTATTTGTGACCAGCTTATCCAGTTTCAATTCACCCTCTTTGTACACCTTTTGGATTCACTCTTTGTGAACACTGGTGCAATCTAAGTTTTGTGGAAACTCAGTGTTTGTGAAAAGTAAATTTTAGACTGAGATTTTGCTGAGATTTATTTAGAGCCAAAGTGGAAGTAGTTTATAAAGAAGAGGTCATCCCACCGGGGAAGAGAAAGAACATCATATAGCTTATGTGACTAGTCACAAAGCCCACACAGGCCTCATCCTACACTATTAAAGTCAATGAAAGCTTTGCCATTGACTTCAATAGTACAATCAAGCCCAGAGTGAATTCCAAATAATTGGGTGCATACTTCCTATGAACAGTTTGTGGAAAATCCATAGGCTCAAATATATTTATAAAAACATTCATGAACAATGTTCATATAACAAATTAATACAAATCATGCTCTATTCATGGACAAATCACACAGAAAAGGAGCAACATCTGCTGAATAAATTGCTTGCAACTTATAGTTCCCCCAGCTGTGTAATCACTCAGATACTTTGGCAATTAGATCTTTTTAAGTACCTAGATAGACAGGATAGCTCTAATATTTACTGCACATGCGGAAAAGTTTTCATTTTGAGAGATATTTTCCTATGCTTAAGTTGTTTATTTAGAGTAAAATTTTCAAAATCAACTAAGTGACTTTGGGACTTAAGTCCCATTTTCAAAAGTGATGTAGTGATTTCAGTAAAAATGGAGTTTTTAAGGAGTTAGGCACTGAAACATCTTTGTGGTTCTGCGTCTTAAGGACAGAATTTTAAAGGTATTGAGGTCTCTAAAGATGCAAAGATGCCTAGTGAGCTTTTCAAAAGTGCGTAGGCAACTTAGGCTTTGAAGGTCTCCAGACTTCTGGGATACATTGGTTGTTAGTTGGTCCCAGTTTATTTTAAAATGCTATGTTGGGAATTGTCAAGACAATGACCCTTTTACTGGCATTCTGAAGTATTCAACTACTTATCACCTCTAGGAACAGAAAATCAGAGGGGACCCTAAAGTGGAAGGCTTCATAGCAGCTTCTTTTGGAAACAACAGCAAGGAGTCCCAGGCATCTTCCCAAACAAGGAAGTCATTCTTTGGGATGAGTGAGTTGTGAATGGGGATGAATGAGTGTCTTTCTTGGACAGAGACAACTATGTTGAGCTGCGAAGGAACTAACATCTCATCTGGGGGGTGGGGGGGAGAAGGGGGAGGGGTGGGAAAGGCAGAGAACTCTAACTAGCTCACTTTTTTCAGGATTTGTATTTATTTTATATCACTGATCAGAAGAGGCAAGCGGCAGACTTAAGTGCCCTATGAAATAGGGTAACTAATGGACCCCAGATGCCCTGTTTGTTTCCTTCATTATTCAGTCTAGATCTTCAAAGCTGTTTGCAGCGTGAGGTATCAGAGGGAGGTAAAGTGTTTTGTTAACAGATTCCAAAGAGCTTGGAAAGTAGGTCCACATAAGTTGTTAGAAATGTTTCAGAGATACTGTATTATGTGTATTCTTCATCTGCATGTAGCGGGGAAAATGTGAGGTGGAAGGATCCTTGATTTTTAAGAAAAGAAAATCTGTACAATGCTTTAACAGTGACAGTACTTTCTTTGTATATGGAACTTTTGAGCCAATATTCCCAAAAGCACTTTAAATACATTAATGAATTGGCCTGAGAACACCCATGAAGGATAAACGGAGACACAGGGAGATTAAGTGACTTGCCACAGGTTACACAGTAGCCATTGGTCTGGAAAATAACCCAGGAGTCCTGTCTTCTTGTCCCCCGTCCTTACCACTAGACAACATTGTTTACCTAGGAATGGTATTATGGAGATCATTGGGAGCTGCTTCATATTTCAGTTTTGCTTTGATGTTCACCCTAGAAGAATTCTCCCAGTATATTTCTGAACTTTCATTACTCATCATAAATAGAGATGGGCCTCAACTAGACCCACATGCAAGGGATTTGGATATTTTGTGTCAATTCAGAACTAGATCTGGATTCAGATACACACTTTGTGGCTCAAGCCCATCTCTAATTACACACACACACACACTTTTTATTTATATATATATATATATATAAATGAGAGAGAGAGAGAGAGAGAGTGTAATTAGAGATGGGTGTAATTAGAGATGGGCTTGAGCCACAAAGTGCCTGCTCTTTGGATTTTAAGAAGTTTTTATAAAGAATCCCTGGCTGGATGCAACTCAGATCTGCCTTCTTCCTTTAACTTTTTGCTTTCTTGATTTTAAATACTGGCTCTATATTTACCTCTGAGAACATTGTTAGCGGAAGGCCTACAATTCATTACATCCTGTACACTAAGATGGCCATGTACACTCAGATGTTTCCGAGTCACTTAGGGTATAAGGAAGTACTGTGTGCTGCATCCTTTCTGTTACTGTCTGACACCTTCTTGTTAGATTCTCCAGCCTTATCTTAAAAGACACAATGGCACCACCTAAAGGGCATATTATGTATATGGGAAGTAGTACTAATGCATCTGCAGTAGTCCTCTGTAGTCTCTCATATGTATTAATATGTAGTGCTGACAATAAGTGAGTCATATTCAGTAGCTCTCTAGGGTTTTTTTTTTTTTTCAGAAGCCAATGCAATATTAAACTTAATAATGACCATGGCAATTACTCAGACAGAACAATATCAATCACTAAAATAAGACATCATGGGAAGATAAAACAAGATACTCTTGTTCCCTTACTTGAAATTAACGAAACACATATGTCTAATATAACAATTTAAGCAGTTTTAAGGAAGACAAGAGATAGTAAGAGATAAACTCCAAGACAACAGTGAACCCATACCTCACACACACAATTTTGTGTTAGTATAACGATAACATAGTTAAAACTGGGGATAACTTGCCCCCGTCTTAGATTGAGGTATTGAAAGAATCCAGTATTATTAAAGAAGTAGATTTATGAAGTTATGTACTGAAATACGTTCTGAAACATTAATGACTGTGTAACATTGTTCTGTTTCTTAATTTTAAAGGGCCAAGTCTGAAGTTTAATCAATGTCCTTCAAGATCTTGTATTTTTTAAGTTATTTTGAAAGGGGTCTCACTAGCTCAGGGGATTGTTATTGGGCTCGGGAGATACACCTGAAAATTGCCAGTTCAATATCCAACACTGGTTGGTAATGGTGACGCAGAGTCATTGCCATCTGATAGGTGTCTACTGTATGAACTCACTAAGTGGTCTCAATCTGGTTACTAGTGGGTGGTGTCTCATCACAAGAAACATAACAATTGGTCCCTTTGCTAGTTTCTCAAAAGAGAGGCCATGGATTGAATGGGCATAAAGAGTGAACTGCCCTCTAACCCCCAGGTCAGGATTAAGGCATAGTGGTAGGACTGGGTGGGGAAGTTTTCAATGCTACTGCCTTTTCTGTGTATAAATAGAAGCCCTCAGTCCCAGGCTGTGAAAATGAACAGGAAGTTCACATCAATATTTTTGTTTTAGAAGTGGTTTCTCAGTTCTGGGAGCAAAATGAATGTGAGAGACTGGAAAATATTTAATATATAATATGGGAGGGATGGGGACGATGGCCTTAAAAACAGCCATTAGGGGTCAGTTTTTCAAAAGAACTCAACACCCACTGAGATATTTAAATGGGGGTACACAGCCTGCAACGGCACTTTGGAAAGTCTGCCCCCTCCATTTAGGTGCCACATTAGCAGTTGCTGAGCACTGGCCCCTAGACTAATAATGATGAATACTTAATATCTGATAGCACCTTCCATCCAAACTCCCAAAGCTCTTTATAAGATTAATGGCCTAAGCCTCACAATGCCCCTGGGATGTTGGTCACTATTTTACCTATTTTATAGATAAGAAAACTGAAATTAAGTGACTTGTCCAAATGACAAGTCTTTGGCAGAGGCAAGATAGAACCCAAATTTCCTCATTCTATTCCTGTTCTTTAACTACAACATCGCTGAAGTGTGAGTAATGGTAAATATTTATATTATGGTAACATCCCATTCAGGATTGGGGCCCCATTGTGTTGTGCTATGTGCAGATAGAAAAGAGACAATCATCTTTCCTCACAGGACACTGATGCTTTATAATAATTCCAGAGTGAGACTTTGGGTCATAGGATTTTCCTGATTCATGTGTGTATTCTGCCCTTACCCCTTTGAATGCCAAGTTTCAGCCCAGAGCAAATTTTCCCAGCCAGACTAAACCGCCTGAAAAATAACTTAAATAAGGCTTACAGTGGAAAAGCTGACACAACTTTAGTGATAGACATGCTAGCTGGCAAGGCTACAATACAGGTGGAAAATGGGAAGGGGTGGTGTAGTGTGAACCACTCTTTAAATGCAATACACACAGTATAGCATTAAAAGGAAAAAGTTTACTTTTTTTTTTCATCTTTTCATTGGTACGACCCATAAAGAGAAATTCCAGCTATATCAGATTCATAAAGTTCCCCCAAATGCTCTTTCTAGTAAAGCTAAAGGGCAGCCAGTTAATTTACAGAAACTTTTAAAAGGGGACTATAAAACCATTCCTCGTGTTTCAATTAGAAATGAGCCAAAACAGTTCATAAAAGATTGGTTACCTCCAAGTGTAGGAATACCTGCCAACCCCCTGGACATTTTAGTAACAGTGCGCTTCATACTCATTACTGACCCACTGACTAAAAAGGACCATTGGTTCAAATCGACTTGTGGGGATTAAGGCTTCAGTCGTTGCCTTGGTGTTGGGTTCTTTAACTCTTTCCATAATTACTAGTTCAGCCACTGCTGTAAAACCAAGTTTATTAGTCCTTATTGAGGCCAAAATACCATTAAAATCCATAGGATTTAGTTCTGGGTAAGGACTTCAGGATTTGGTTCTTAATTTATGTCACTGAGTGCAAAATGGCCAACTAGCTAGACTTCATCAAATGGTTATGGAGCAGTGGGAGTTCTTGCCACCTTCTGCTGCCTTGCTTTATATCTATAGGGCAACCATTGACAAGGAGTATATTCCTAGTGTAGACAGGCCGAGCGGGTAGAATTCTGGAACGTGTTTCAGCCCATGTTCTGGATTTCCTATTAACCAGACTTATTTTAACACAGATCTGTGTGAAATATCTTTGTATTGCTATGTTATTTAAAAATCCATTTTCAAATGGTCATTATAAATGTAGTTTAAAGTTGAATTTTGATTTTATTTTAATACCAACTGGACTATTTCTAAATGTTATGTAATGTACTTGCAAGAATCTATTTTTATTTTATCAAAAGATTTGGGAAGAGGGGAATGGATGGCTCAGAGGATTAGTCATGATATACAGAGCCTTTGCCTCTAGATTAACAATTCAAATAATTGCAAATTTTGATTGCAAATCAACTGCAGGAGTGGACTTTCTGGCTTAAATTTTCAAAAGCCTGGCCTTCCCTTTTGTGAGTCCAATTTGCATCTCTATCTTTTTTCAGCCTTAAATAAATAACAGGCACAAATTTCAGCACTTAGATGGATAACAACTGGATGTGTGAAAGGTTACCCTTCTGGTTAATTTGTGGGTATAAAAAGTACAAGAGGAAGGTCAGGCAGAGAAACAGCTCAAAATGTAGTCCTCTCTTACTCAGCTAATCGTTGCACACAAATCAACATTGCACAACCTAGTGCATGTACTTTAAGCTTAATGGGTATTCTTATTTATCATTCACAACTTGTTTTAATATGAAAGTCAGAACATATCTTTAACACAAACCACACTTTGTCCTTTCCAGTAGAGAACAGATTCTTTTTTTTGCTGCAGCATTACCACCTACAGCGAGTCCAACATCTCACTTCCATAAAAAAAAGTCTGCAAGAAATACCTGTACAATACATACCTTATTTTATTTCTTAAGTTTATGAGAGTAAAAGAATTACCTGTCCATCAGTAATGTCAGCTTTGACCACCCATTTGTCAGCTTATCACACAAATGTTTCTGTATCTTCTTTCAGAGTGGTAGCCGTGTTAGTCTGTATCAGCAAAAATAACAAGGAGTCCTTGTGGCACCTTAGAGACTAACAAATTTATTTGGGCATAAGCTTTCGTGGGCTAGAACCCACTTTGTCATGCAGTCTCTTATGCCTGAAAGGACCTTCATGAGTTCATCATAAGCCCCCTATATCATCATATGCAAGTCCCTCCTAAAGACCATCTGCGTCATTATGTCTACCACATAAGAAACTCACTAATTGACAGTTGAATAATTTAGGTATAATTTACATAACAAATGTGTTTAAGTAGGGTATCACATTGGTATACTTGTTGCTCTGCTTCACTTCAATCCACTGTCCCTTTGTTTGCTTTTCTGTCTTTAGACTTCTGAGTTCTTTATTGTTTTGTTTGTCTTCTGTATTTGGAAAGCTCCCAGCACACTAAGGGAGCTACCAGAAATAAACAACAACAACAGAATAGAAGTATTACAAATAAATATATCAATACGTCATGAAGTTTCCACTATAGGTATATATTTGTGTGTATGAATGTATATATCATGGAGGGGATTATATTGAGATTCCAGAAGCAAAGAAAGGCATGAGAAAGTAACAGAGGATAGGAGGATGGGGAGGTATAAAGAAAAAGGTAATGTGAAGGGGGAAGGTATGGGCAAGAGGAAGGAGAGGATATTTACATGTATCATTTTAAGTGCTGTTTTGAAAAAAAAAACATTTTTTATTAAGGAGATGTGTTTGGTGCTCTGGGTCTGTCTCTGTTCAGAAGGTTGTCTAACAAGGTTAGAATAATTTCCAAGAAATACTTGTTCTGTCTATACATTAGGCATGGATTTTATCTGACTACATTTCACAAGTCACTTCTGACAACCAAGATAAGACATGTCAATAGCTTTGCCAGTAGAGTTTTTCACTCTTTTAGCATATCATATACATCTTCTATCTTGGTGAAATATCATTTTCCTTTACTAATACAGATGCTACCAGTACCCATTTTTTAAAATAAGGTCAACATGAAACAATATGAGGCATAATGAAGGAAATACCATGAAAGAGAATGATGACTATAGGAGTCCCATTATCATTAGGAGCCACATATAGATTATTCTAGTTCATGAACCAAACCAGAGCAGAGGAGTTGCTGGTATATGTTGCTTTCCTGGCTAGTGTCACTTGGTTACTGACTATCCAAAGAACAGTTCCTGCACAGCATCATAGTGTCAGTGCTAAGTGCTAGCTTGACAAAACCAGTGACACATGTACAGTGTCTCTGCTTATCTCTCCTCTCCTTTTCCTCGACCACTGAACAAACCATTAGAACACTCAGTGCTCTTAGAGGAATAATAACTAAAGAGCACATATGTAATGTAGGATACCTTATGTACTCTGTCCGCTGCTGATCAGAAGACACTCACTTGACTTGGCTAAGCCTATGAGCAGTGAGTGGCTCCCTATCCAGTGGCTAGATTCCATGTGTGTGTCCTGCACATTTCTATAGCTGAGATTGAGAATGGGATCCTCTTGGAGTCTCAACAGCAAGTTTACAAGAAGAATCAGTAAGGGAGTCTTCTCCATTTGAGCCAGTAAATACTGTGTTAAACTTGTCTCACCTGGACCTTGCTTATCTTAGGGCTTGTCTACACTAACAAGTTTTGTTAAAGAAACTAATGTCAACACGAAAAAAATTGACAAAACAAAGTTGCCAAAGCGTGTCTACATTTGCTCCCTCTGTCGACAGATCGTGTCCACATTCCGGGCACCACTGTCGACAGCGAGAGCAGTGGCCTGTGGGTATGTATCCCACAGTGCCTGGCAACACTATCAGTCACTAGGTGTTGTGGGAATGCAGAAACGGAGCGCGGTGCATCCTGGAACGTGCAAAATGTACCATCACACACCACTTTGTGTCCCAGCCCTCCAATGGTTTCTGGCTTCCTTTTGCACCATTTTTCCAACTATCAGTTTCTTGTAGTGCACGCCAGCATCTGCAGTGAGAGAGGATGGATCCCACAAGTCTCTCCTATGCACTGTTGGCTGTCATGAGGACATCGTGCATGGCAGCAGAGTTACTGGCAGAGTTACTCGCAAAGTTACTGACAGAGGATGAATCGCAGGCACCCAAGTGTCATATGGATAGCAGCTACTTATCAGTGCTTTGTGCATTCACAGAGCAGCTGCATATGATAGACCATCACTTTTGGGCTAGGGAAGCAAGCACTGATTGGTAGGATCACATTGTCATGCAGGTGTAGGATGAAGACCAGTGGGTACAGAACTTTAGGATGCGTTAAGCAACCTTCCTGGAGCTATGTGCTGAACTGGCCCCTGACCTGAGATGCAAAGACACCAGAATGAGAGCTGCCCTTTCGGTAGAGAAGCGTATTGCAATTGCTGAAGCTGGCAAATCCAGAATACTACCGGTCAGCTGCAAATCAATTTGGAGTGGGGAAGTCCACTGTTGGGGCTGTATTACTCCAAGTGTGCAGGGCAAGAGAAATCGCATCCTGTTGTAGAGGACCATGACTCTGGGAAATGTGCATGAAATAGTGGATGGCTTTGCAGAGATGAGTTTCCCTAACTGTGGCGGGGCGATTGATGGCACACACATTCCAATTTTAGTGCCAGACCACCTTGCCTCAGAATTCACTAATAGGAAGGGGTACTTCTCCATAGTGTTGCAGGTGCTTGTGGATCACTGGGGGTGTTTCACGGACATCAATGCAGGCTTGTCTGGAAAGGTGCATGACGCACGCATCTTCAGGAACAGTGGCCTGTACAGAAAGCTGCAGGCAGGGAATTTTTTTTCCAGACCACAAGATCACAGTGGGGTATGTGGAAATGCCCATAGTAATCCTGGGAGACCTGGCTTACCCTTTACAGCCCTAGCTCATGAAACCTTACACAGGGCACCTGGACAGCAGCAAGGAGCATTTTAACAACAGGCTGAGCAGGTGCCACAGGGTAGTCGAATGTGCCTTTGGCTGTTTGAAAGGTTGCTGGAGGTGTCTCAATGGCAGGCTAGACCTTACCAAGGATAATATTCCCATGGTTATAGCCACGTGCTGCACTTTGCATAATTGGTGTGAATCTAAGGGTGAAATGTTTGCTCAGGTGTGGAGCACTGAGGCAGAGTACTTGGCTGCACAGTTTGAACAGCCAGATGCTAGGGCTGTCAGAGGACCCTGGGGGCTGCTATTAACATCAGAGAGGCTTTGAGGAACCAGTTTGACAATGAGGGGCAGTAACACATGTCTGCTTTGGAGTTGCTTCTCTGGTGCATCCATGTACAATTTTGGGGCTCAAGATCCATGCAACAAAATGCTTTAGAAGCCTGTTCCCAAGAGTGAATTGATTGCTATACGCTTTTGTAGAACACAGAATAAAAACGCTGTACCATTAAATAACTTAGCATTTATTTATTGTTTAAAAGGGTAAAACCTCATAACTGTGTGTAGTTCCAGCTATCATTGTGCAAGCTGTGAGGGGGGGTGGAGTGATGGGGAAACTCAGGAGGGCTGTGAAGTGAAAAGGAATGTGTGGGGATAGAGGGGGTGGGGTTGGCAAAGAATTGTGCATGTGCATGTGCTGCAGTGGAGGTTGACCATGGATCTGCTCAGTCTGGAGCTGTATCAAAGACTTGAGCATCTCTGTCTGATCATCCATAACTTTTATCTTCCACTGTCGCTTGCCTAGCAAATGCTGCATTCTTTTCTGTCCTGCCTTTCAGCCTCCCAGAACTCTTTGCGTTCCCTGGTCTGTTTCTCATCGCGCTGCATCACCTCCCAGAACATGTCTTGTTTGCTGTGCTTAGGGTTCTACCTTATCTGCCGAAGCTATTCAGCAGGGGTGTGTGGTGTGTTCTTCAAGGTCTGTGCTGCACAGAAGAGGGATTGTTACATTCCAGCAAACGACTGAAACATTTTAGTAACAAGGGCCTTTTGCTAGTAGAAATCACTTTCTCACTGAGACTCTAGGCAGGCACACAGCTCCGGGAGCACCCCAATCATGGTGAGTGTCAGGAGTGGGGGGAAGGCGGTTGTGCATGCGGACAAAACGGTCATGGCTTGCAGGGCAGCTTTGCAGAGAACTCATTCTAAAATTATCACACGCTTTTTCATAGGTGGTCAACCTGCTGGCTGACATCTCGCTGCTGCGGGTAACCAGGGTCCAACTGCTGCATGCTTGCAGCTTTCACCCCGGTCTATATGCAGCTCAGCTATGTGCCGCTTTGGTCCCAGCTGCAGGGATTGCTAAATGGCATGGTACAGTTTGCTACAATGGGGGAACTAACAAGGTTACAATCCCTTCGAATCTGTGGCAGAGAATTAACAAGTACCTCTTGGAAACTTTCCAGAGCCTCTCTCTAGAGGATTCCCTGCAGGTTTCGAGGTCCATCGACACCCTGCTTGGCAGGGCCGGCTCCAGGCACCAGCTTCTCAAGCAGGTGCTTGGGGCAGCCGCTCTGGAGAGGGGTGGCACGTCCAGGTATTCGGCGGCAATTCGGCGGACAGTCCCTCACTCCGCCTGGGAGTGAAGGACCTCCCGCCAAATTGCCACCGCAGATCGCGATTGCGGCTTTTTTTAGATCGCGGCTTTTTGTTTTGTTTTGGCTGCTTGGGGCGGCCAAAACCCTGGAGCCGGCCCTGCTGCTTGGCAATGCAGATTAGCTACACAGGGCAATGTCCAGCTCACAGAAAATACTACCTGTCTTCCACTTTTCGATTCCCCACACAAGCCGCAGCAACTTACCCAGCATCTCAGCTGCTTCCTGCTCCCCGTTGAGTGCTTGTGGAATGGAGAAAAGTTCCTGGCTGCCTGCCCCACCAGGCGATCCTTCTGGGAGCTCCACATCCTCCATCCAGGATTTCAGCCTCTGAGTTACCCCCTCTTTCTGCTGCCTGCAAAGTATCCATGAGGCTATTGGCAATGGAGGTGGGGTCACCACCGAGGATAGCATTCAGCTCCTTATAGAAGTGGCAGATCTTAGATGCACTACCAGAGCGATGGTTCACCTCCCACACCTTATAGTACACCTGCCTCAGTTCCTTCAGCTTCGCTCTGCATTGCTGCATGCCCCAATCATAGCCTTTTCACACAAGCCTCGAGAAATTTGCCCAGGTGTGCCCCAATTTCTACAGGTCACTCAGAGCTACAACTGAACAGACTCCTCTCCCCATATACTGATCACATCCAACAACTCAGCGGTGGTCGAAATGGGAGCTCATTTGGTGCAATAGCCAGCCATGCTCACCTGGGAAGCCAGCAAGCAGGAACTGAGATTTAAAATTCCCAGGGCTTGCAAGGGGGAAGGGCGGGTTGGTTGCAGGGCAGCGGAGTTCAAACTGCTGACCAGAGCGGCAGCCTTGGAATTGTGGGACACTTTCTGGAGCCCAATAAAATTGGAAAAAAAAAAAAAAAAAAAATGCTGTAGTGCCTACACTGGCTGTTTGTTGACAATAAAGGGAGGGGAAAAGACAAAAATCTCTCGCAGGTTGGAAGTATTTTGTCACCAAAACTGGGCGCGTTTTTTTTTTTTAAAGTCCCAATGCAGTGCGTACGCTATTGTTGTTTTGGCGCCAAAGTCAGTTTTTGGCGACAAAACTTGCCAATGTGGACAAGCCCTTAGAGTGGCAATAGTAACAATCTCATATTGTCAGTCATGTGAGTGGAAAGCAGCGCAGCCCAAGCATGTATGGTAGTTCCTGAAAATAAGACAACAAAAGAAAAATATAATGCTGGGGAAACTAAAGCTGTCATTTAAAAAGGGTAAAGTAAAGACAAATGGACTGGCAAATTGGAAACCCTTTAAAGCTAAGTTTAGTAATAGCCGAGAGAAAGTCAAAAATATAATAAGCAAACTCAGAAGTCAAAGTGATCATGAATTTTCCTTTTGACAATCAATAGTCAATACATATGTTTAGTTTAAAAATTCATAACAATACTTGCACATCTCATTCATTTAACCAAGGCAGCTAAGGTGTTGTCTGGGGCTACACAAGTCATCAGTTGAGTTATCCCCTAAAATCTTGAGTCAACCCTAAAAGCCTGATTAACCCTAATGCCAGCATGAAAAAGATAAATAGGGAATTTTTTCTCTGAATAAAGGTTCTTTAGGAGTTCTTCAAGATGTGTGTCAAGTTTCATGGCAGCATCAGCCACATCTGAATATGTGTGATTAGTATTGCCTTACAGTAACTTTCCTTTTAAAATGTGACAAATTTGCAATCATTTTTCATTTCTTCTAATGAAGTTCACATATTCAATATTTACAAAATAATCTATTACACCCAGGAACTCATGAGCCTAAAACTACGGGGAAGGACCATCTTTTTTGTTCTGAGTTTGTACTGTGCCTAGTGCAGTGGGTTCACAATAATAGCTCCTAAGCGCTACAGTAATTCAAATAATATATAATAGTAAGTCTTAAAATGTTCACAAGAATGTTGTTTTCTTATGGCCACCTCAGCTGAAGTTAGAATTTATCAGAAAATATAGTGTAAGTGCAAATCATTATAAGAGCACACTGAAAAGCTAAGAATATTCTACCGTTAGCACACAAGTATCTAGTTTTCTAAATGAGTGTAGCATTATAAAATTGGCAGTCCCCTTATACGTACATTTATCTAATTGGAACCTGGCTGAGTGCAGTTTCGTATTTACATTTGTAAGCGTGTTGGACTCACCCCTGCGGCGCCTCCTGCTAGTCTCTTATGGGAATTAGCTCATCGACCCAGGAGCGCCCTCTGCAGACCAGTGATCCACCTTACCGCTGGCTCCATGTCCCTCCTGGACCCCGGGGGCCCCTTTCTCTGGGGTGCTGCCCCTCTGGCAGTAACCCCTCAGCCTCAGGGTTTCCCCACCCAGGGGAATCCCCACCCCCTATCCCCACCTTGCCTCAGTGTAAGGCTACTGCCAGTCACCAACTAGCCCCCATTCCCTGGGGCAGACGGCAGTGTATGCCACTCATCACTGGCTAGGGGGGTTTGGCCTGCTGCCTTCTTCCACCCTCAGTACCTCTATGGGCCTAGAACCCAGCCCTACAGCCTGGGGAGTCGCCAGCCTGGAGCTCCCCTGCTCCTCTGGCTTTTCCCCAGCCCTGCCTCACTCCCAGGTACCTCTCAACCTTCCAGCAGCCAGGCCTGTCTCCCTCCACAGCTAGAGGAGAGACTGGGGAGCTTCTGGCTGCCTGGCCTTCTGATAAGGCCCAGTTAGTCTGTTTGGGGCATGGCTCCAGCTTCAGACACTTCCCCCAATCAGCCAGGGTTTTGCTCCTTTCCCCAGCCCCAGGCCTCTGCAGGGCTTTTCCAACCCCTTCCGGCTGGAGCAGGTGCTACAACGTTCAACTTTCTTGAATGTATGTTTGTGTTTCATCGTACATTTGGCATCAGTATATGATGAAACAAATTTTAATAATCAAAGGCAAGAAGAACCATGAGTAGATGGCAAGAGGCATGAAAGATTTCATGATAGCTATATACTTTGAGTGAAATTCATCCTGGCAAAGAAGGAAGCCAGTTCAGCCCTACTTACGGCCTATTTCACCCCACATGAGCAGGGTGTAACAGTATGGTAGTGAGTCATGTCCGGTAGCAGTAAAGCTGAGCAAAGAATATGGAAAATTTCTATAGATATTTGCTCAAATTCAAAATTAAAATTTGATCAAACCACATTCAAGATCAATTACCATTTTCTTTTTTGAACAAATACTTAACAAAATTTAAACTTGAATACTTAAATATTTGCCACAAAAATGAATTTCTAGTTCTACATATAATTACAATATCTGACATTCAAAATTCATGCTGTTAAGTTATCCAGTAAGGAAACAGAAACAATATCACATCAGCTGTGAAGTCTGAAAATTGAAAACTTCCAATGAACTGTTCCAGAGCTTGTTATGTAGGGAAAAAATAACACAAATAATTCAGCAAATAATGTAGACTGACACATGACATTTTTTTGGCATCAACAATTTTTTTACAAATTGAAAAAGAGGAAAATTAAATTCATCAATAATTCTCTAGAAAAGAGTTTAACAATTTGAATTAGGTTGATTGATTAAAATGTATGACTCTGAGAAAAATTCTGACTGATACTAGATGTCTTTATAGCACATGCCAGAGGGCTGATCAAAGTGAAATGGTTTGTAACATTTTCAAACTTTGGTGCCTAAATTTAAGCACCTAAATCCTTATTTGACATACAAGCTATGTAAACAAGCATCTAAAGGTCAGATTTTTAAAGATACATAGACACCTAAAGATGCAGAAAATTGCCTAATGGGATTTTCAAAAGAGCATGGGTACCTAAAATCAGTGGAGCTGAAAACCTAGGTGCTTTTCAAAATCCCATTAGGTGCCTACCCCTTTAAAAATATGGCCCTGAGTTACTTGATTTTCAAAGATATTGAGTGTCCATATCTCCCATTGAGTTAAATGGAGGACAGGACCAGGCTTAGCACTGGAAACTTTCAAACTTTGAAACCACTATATACCTTTCAATTTACTTTATCATTATGTATTCTTACTATGAATAGAACTTACCTTCAGTAAAAGTTTCACATGTTTAAGGAGTGCAGAATATTTTGGCTTTAATCAAGGATTTCAGAGTGCTTTACAAACATTAATGAAAATTAATTCAGCTTCACAAAGCACCCAGGAAGTAATCTAGATAAGCAGTGTTTATGCCAGTTTTACAGATTGGAAAACTGAGGCAGAGGGAGATTAAGTGACATACCCCAGGTTACACAGGAAATCTATGGCAGAACCAGGTATAGAATCCACCTCTCTCAATTCCATGCAGTAACCACAAAATCACCCTTTTCCTCCTTACTAATCATTCTAATTATTAATAACCCTTCCTATTATACTCTTATTGTTTACTTGCCTAGCGTCATTGCTATGGTATGCTTTACAGACATAATAATAAAACAAGATCCTTGACCCAAAATTTCAATTTAAATAGACAATACAATGACATAAGGTGTGAGGATGAGAATCAGAGTGACTGAATAAGATGGGAGAAAAGAGTGTTAGACTACTATTGTTATTGTATGTGTAATTAGAGTTAAAATGTAGTTCCATTGTAGTCAAAGACAGCTTTGCCATTGACTTGATTGGGACTGGAATTTGGTCTTGAAAGTAACAAATATTCAAATTGTCATGTTACAGGAGCTACCAGTTTAGTATATAATAGTGTAGGATTACTAGCCAAAAGGCTGGATTTTGAGGAGAGAGATCTGAACTCTGAAACCCACAATGTGCATCTGATGAAAGACTTTTGCCCCACATGTACTGTAAGTAACATCTCAGTACTCTAAGCACATGCCAGGCAATATTCTATAATGTTTTTAACCTTGCTTTGATTTTGCTGAGACCTGGTCTACACGGGGGGGCGGGGAGGGGGGAATCGATCTAAGATATGCAACTTCAGCTAGAGAATAGCGTAGCTGAAGTTGACGTATCTTAAATCGACTTAGAATCACTTAATTTGCGTCCTCACAGTGCAGGATCGACGGCCGCCACTCCCCCGTCGACTCTGCTTCCGCCTCTTGCCGTGGTGGAGTTCCAGAGTCAACAACAGAGCAATCAGGGATCAATCACTACCCGCCAATCCAGTGGGTAGTGTATCCGTACCCTGAGAAAGAGATTGAGAGAGCGAGAGAGAGAGAGAGAGAGAGAGAGAGAAACATCTGAAAGAGAAAAAAGTGGATGAGTTTTGTATGTAAAATCAGGTATTAGACTTTTAAGTCAGTGTGACTGCTGATGCAAATAATAGTACCTGCATTCAATTACAAGCACAACCTGGCACCTGTAATTTTGGAGACCATGTTTGAAAACCGAGGCCATACAATGTACCCATCATCTCTTTCTACAGAAACCCATGCTCCAGCACAGAGCCTTAGGTACTGCAAGGTAAAAGAATAAAGCTATTTCTATTTGAAAATTAGTTCCTTAGGCCCATCCAGCTCCAACATCTCTAGCATGCAATTGAAAGAAGGAAGGTTCAGAACCGTTCTGTCTTGCAGAAAGGGAAAGCATGTGACTGTGTTTGTGCCTAGAGTTGATTTCCCAGAACTTCTCAGTACTGGAGCTGTTTATTTTCTTTTATTAAACTGTTTGATAAGGTCATTGCACAATCAACCTTTATTTCCTGGGCCTGAAAACTCTTTGTCTCCAGTTGCTGCTCTATTGTGTATGTTTCCAAAATTATGAAATTGTGCTACCAGTAATTCAAATTGCCCAACCAAGGCCCTCGTGGTTCATTAAAAGTAAGTCATTGAACAAGCTGTCTCACTTATTTGGTGGAGACTGTGAAGAATCTTGCACTCTGCTCCAGGCAATGATGGATTCTATTCTGAAAACTAAGTTATCTTTTTCTTTAAACTGGGACCTTTATTTTTCCTTGATGCCATCATAAGAAGTGAAGTGCAAGAATCAATCAGAAAAATTCAGAACCAAATTGAAAATCTGGAGAATGCAGAACTTCCTCTGGCTCCAGGAAGTTCTCTCTTGCATGTCTATCTGGTTCTATGCTCAATGTCTGTCTTCAGCCAGCAGGGTATACTCTAGCAGTTAGCAAGACTCCCCCTGGACCCACCACCAATTAACTTTTTGACCTTGGGAAAATCATTTAATGTTTCTTGGGCTATGTCTACACTACCGCGGTGTAGACATAGCCCGCAACTCCAGCTACATTATTCACATAGTTGGAGTTAACATACCTTAGGTCGAGTTACCGCGGGTTTACACTGCGGGGGGGTGTGTGGGGGGGTAGACAGGAGAAACTCTCCCGTCAACTTACCTTACTCTTCTCATCGGGGGTAGAGTACAGGGGTCAACTGGAGAGCGATCTGCTGTAAATTTGGCGGGTCTTCACTAGACCCGCTAAATCAACTGCCGGTGGATCAATCTCAGAGCGTCAATCCCAGCTGTAACATAGACATAGCCTCGGCCTATAAAGATAACCATGATAATCACACTCACTGGGAAGTTGTGCTTACTTAGTCATTTAGCATATAATTCTTTAATGTCCTGGGGTGGAAGGCAACAGATAGGTGCAAAGTATGTCTGATAACTAAGGCTGTAGGTTTTTCACAGCCGTAATTCCCATGACTAAAGCGTGACTTTTGGGGGGGTTCCATTTTAAAAAGTTATGTTTTTTTACCCCCTTTTCTTTGTATAAATATGTTAGAAATTAATGGAGATTAATAACACTATGCAATTAAGGCATGTGTAATATGCTTTATCAAAATGAGACATACTATACAGATAGTCTACATATAGATCTGTAACAATATTATCCATATAGATATATTCTATGGTCTAGATATTCAGCTGTAGCCAAGAAGTGCTTGGTATGGTTGAGGAAGTAGGGAGCAAAGATGACTTTTAGTCACCTTGTGATATTCTATACCTCAGGCACCCTGTAACCCCCTGTAACCCCCTATTCCTTATTTATATATAATTGCAATGTTGCATATAAAGCAGACCATGTAAGGAATGAGGAGATAGAACGATGACTTTCAGCAGAACATAACCTATCTAAATATGTCTATCATTTGTTCATATGACGATTTGAGATTGTGTTATATGGTTGTCACTAAAACATGCTGTACGTTGTGGAATCGGCCAGATATTAGCTCCCCAGAGACAACAGCAAGGAAAGTAACCAATGCCTAGGTGGGTGTTGAACAACCATCAACAGCCATTATCCAGCAAGGAAGCTACAATGCAATGATTCACTTGCACAAGGCCACACCAGGGGAATTGTTCAACCTTTCCTGGGGACTCAGCAATGCCCACCAGACCTGGACTTGTGCTCTCCTCCCCACACCTTTGCTGCAAGCAACAAGGACACTCAGAAGACTGAAGACTCCAACGGAGGAGACTGGCCGAGGTTTCAAGGGTGAAACCTGTGTACTATGAACTGCAATATCCAGTGGGGTGAAAAAAACTGCTTAATCTAGCTGTTGCCCAGTCTAATAGGGTTGAGAGTTTAGACTGCATGCTTATATTTTATTTTATTTTGGTAACCAAGCTGACTTTTTGCCTATCACTTATAATCACTTATAATCTATCTTTTGTAATCAATAAACTTGTTATACTGTTTATCTTTACCAGTGAGTTTGCCTGAAGTGTGTGGTAAATCTGCTCAAGTTTACAAAGGCTGGTGTATATCCACTTTCCATTGATGAAGTGGTGAACCAATTAATAAATTTGCACTGCTTGTCTGGGAGCAGAGGCTGGGAGCTGGGGAGATTTGATAGGTGCCTTTCTCTGTGTGATTCATGAGTGGCTTTGGGAGCATTAATTGCAATCTAGCTGGATGGGGGCTCCACATGCGATTGTGCCGAGTGATAACAGCGCCTGGAGGGGTTTGCTACTTGTCACTAGCAAAACATTGTGAGAGACTGCCCAGGCTGGAGAGTTAAGGGGGCACAGTGGTCCCACAGTCCCAGGCTGCTGGGATCCCGGGGATCCCATCACACATCTCTGAAGGCTGCTGTCAACATGAGCTTACAATGGCCCCAACAGCCCATTACAGCAGCCAGGAACTGCTGGTGCACAGGGACATCCCAGTCATGTCCTCTGCCCTTGAGCCACAAACCCTGAACTGACAGCCAGGAAGTAGGAGTGGCTCTGCTCCAGCTGAGGAGCCTCCTATGCAAAGAGCATCCTCCAGTGGGTGGGACTGGTTTGCACTGATACTCTGCGGCAAAGCATTCCAAACACATCAGAGAATCAGACCATATAAGTATTTTGGTTGTTGACTAATTTTATATGCTTTTAAACTATGCATGACAACTCTTTAACACTTTTATAATGCAAAGTAAACGTAGTAATAATGACAATAGTTTCCCAGGGTTTCTTTTACAACCTAAAATGATGACACCTAAGTAAAATAGCCACGACTTTCCCCACTTTTGCTATGCCAAAGAAACAGCTTCAGTGATAACGGTCAATGAATCAAGGCCCAAGATCCCATATTGAATTGAATACCCTCTTGTTATTGATATTTTCATTTATTTTTAGATTAACTTTGCTGTCCTATCTGTGCTATGCAGCCAGCACAAAATTCACTATTTGGGCCAGGGGTTCAGAATCAGAATGTCCAGCTCATGGCTACTTTGCACTGTGTATTGTATTTACTGCTTCTCCATAATACTTTATCAAAACGAGTACATTGTAAGATGTGAATAAGTTATTGTAGGAATCAAAGGTTATGGCTAAAATTTTCCAGCAAGCACAAGTCTAAGCTGTAAACTGGTCAAGTAAGAGGGCTAATAAACTTCTTCTGTTGGCTGTAAAATGGAGACAAGTAGTTATTGGCTAGGTGCTCCACACAGCTGTAAAGTACAAGGCACTTGGAGGGCATTGTGACTTAGACACTAAGGAATTGAATGTGACTGCATAGTACTGAATAACTTGTTTGTCGTTCATGTGAATAAAATGTGGAAGTAGATCGATGCTTTTCTCCATAATATGGGTTCTCTACTAAGCACAGTAAATCTCCGTCTTACTACAATGGTGTGAGATCATTCATGCCATTAGTTTCAATGAGCCTGAATCTATACTGCATGCAGTTTGCTGTTCTCTTTCCTCAATATAACAAAGCCTGAGAGTGCCAGCTGCCTCTTGAGTCTTAAAAAGAGAGAAAGAGAGAGAGACTTTTATTTACCATGATTTTGATTGGTTAATTTCACTCTATTATTTTGTTGCTTCCTCCCATATGAAAAAATGCATTGTCGCTCAAACTAAGACAAGAAAGGCAGTTCAGTTAGCATGCAAAGCATAAATTACCGGCTTGTAATGACACAGACTATGTAGCATAATATTTCCGTCACCATCTTTTTTACTCAAAATATCATAGATTGATTTCTTTTGAGGCTGGGGGTATAATCACATTTCCATCTGCTGAGCTGTAGCTGAGCTCTGTGTGCATGTAGCAATTGTGTTTTATGAGTGTAGTATTATAATTATTGTAGTACATGCTTGGCACATGAATGAAAGTCATAGTTCCGCCATGTGTAGATAGGGCTAAGTTATCTTTATAACTATATTATACAGACATTTTCTAAACCATTTTAATGACCTACTGGGCTTAGTGCTATATAATTTAATATAACCATGCTCTTGGCACTCCTATGGAGAAAGCAGTGGCAGCATATCTAACACAGACCCTTTCCGCACCCTATATGTTATGGTGATTTCAGATGCTGCCAGAAACTGTTGTGCTTGTAAAATAGCATTTTCAGAATCCCAGCTTAATAATGTGAAATATGGAAGAAAAACTTTGGGTATTTGTGTAAAAACAAAAACAAAAGAGTGACAAACTTGTTTAGAAAACTGTGTTTTTAGGAGACAGTGCATTCCCCTTCCTCGCTCAGACACTGGTTAACTATGTTACCTTGGGCAAGTCACTTAACCTCACAGTGCTTCAGTTTCCTCTGCTGTGAAATAAGCATAATAGTACATACCCAACTCAGGAGTGCTGCGAAGACGAAGTAGTTAATGTTGTAAAGCACTTAGACTATGTTAATTTCTATGTATTTATATTGTTTTAAATCTCTCACCAAAATGTCCTAAGGGTTTTGCAGCATTGAGGAATTAACGTGGGGGTCTAACAGCTAAATTGACTACCCATAATGCTTCTGACTGAGCAACAACAATCCATCTGTCCAAAAACTAGCAAAATAAAGAGAGCATTCCACAAAACTATGGTATATTGGCTTATTAGGAACCTACTTCCAATGGACGCTATGCAAATGTGCATTAATGACAACATGCAATTTTAGCACTCTGGCATGCATGCTAGCTTTGAAAATGTATATTATTTTTCCAATAAATGGTGGCGGCAGCTACCTCAAAGCTGATATAGACTCTTCAGGATGAAAAATCAGCTGTTTAAAAAAGTGCCTAGATATATATTTACCTAGTATAGCATCTCTTGAATAAAGAATTCATGTTTTTTTTAAATTAGTACGCATTCCAAAATATGTATTTACCTGTTAGACCATAACAGCCGCGAAGGAGCCTTTCTAGTCTACTGGGTAATATCTGATGCATTTTTTTAAAATTAGTATGCATGCCACAAAACATACTAAATTACATAAATAGTATACTTTTAAAAATGCCAAAGTATCTATTCAGACAATCCAACCCAGAGATCTCCTTGGGCTACAATGCATCCACACACAAAATAGCTTTGGTTTTGTAAAATAACAATGGGGCAAATAAATATTTAATTTGTACACTCAGCTCCACTGTAAAATGAACTGGCACTTTGCAAATAGAGAACTGAATACCACAGTGCTGACAGGGATTGAACTACCAAAAATATTACACGGTATTTTGTAATAACCTCATGGTAACCACTCAATGGATCCATTGGAACGAATGGTACTGAAAAGTGATTATACAGTAATTTGCAATCATGCTGTCCTGTTATTATATGGAATACTGTATTAAAATAACCCACATTATCCTCATTGTGTCACATGAGCTAATACATTTGACAGCCTTACACAGGATGTTGAGAATGTAAAGCATATCAGGTGACTTCACCTCACCACAGACTAACATCAAAAGCCTTTTCACATCTTTTAAATTCATTTGGCATGGGAGGAATTTCACATTTGTCGAGTAACATGGGAACTGTAGGAACAGAAGAGGTCCAGGTAATCTACTTGAGTCTTTCTCCCTATAATGACGAGATTAAGGACAGGAAACAAAGACCGTTCTTTGCAATGGGTATATTTCATATAGGAAATATTCTTAGTTATGAATATCTTAGAAGGGTGTGACACTTTCCTTTAATAAAACCGGATTCATCTCCTTATTGTGCCTCATGTACTGCTTTGCAGCTGTCACATAAACAAACTGGTCTGCTGAAAGTAATTAATTACTGAATATATCTATGACGCTAAGGAATTGGCGGGAATCCCTATCGGGATACTAGTCTACCCACTGTTCTGGCAGTTCTTTGTCTCTCTTTATCAGGAATAACTAAGCTCAGAACTCATATATTCCCATGACTTTCAGGTAACCACAGCATAAACATCAATTGAGGGCTCACACAATTAACTCATCAGATCGCCAATTGCACTTTGGAGTACAAAGTTTTATCAGAACCCAAAGCCAATTTATTATCATGAGTGCAATTCATGCCTACACAAGGGACCAGCACAAGGTCGATGCTTCCCTTAAGTCCCACGTAAGCCCTATTTTGAGTGCAAAATTCGTATTTGTGAGGAGTTTAGGCCTTGTTTGGATACTCTGAATTTTACCCTATGACTATAGTTATTATAAAGACCCAAACATCTTTGGTGACTTAACCCTCTAGATGCAATGAATCACCAACAATCCAGGAAAATGGTTTGTACATCCCAGTTATAAAAGAAGTTGATTTAATCTAAAGAGAAATCTTTGTACATATAACAAATAAGCGGTCAGAGTGAGATTGAGTGGACTTTATGTGTTAAGGAAGTGGGGTGTTGTCATGCAAAGTTGTCTTCATCAGGGCCAAGGGCTTTAAAAGGTTAGTGCGGAAGCTACCATGCCAGCATTATGCCACCTTGAGATTCCTTTAGACAATGGGAACCTCATGTAAATTAAGATGACTTTGAGGTGGTTTTGCACTAGTTGATCAGCACAGGGAGGCCACAGGGGAGCCTGGCGGTATGTCTACACTATGGGATTAATCCGAATTTATATAACTCAAATTTTGGAAACAGATTGTATAAAGTCGAATGTATGCGGCCACATTAAGCACATTAATTCGGTGGTGTGCGTCGATGTACCGGGGCTAGCGTCGATTTCTGGAGCACTGCACTGTGGGTAGCTATCCCATAGTTATCCCATGGTTCCCGCAGTCTCCTCCACCCATTGGAATTCTGGGTTGAGATCCCAATGCCTGATGGGGCCAAAAACATTGTCGTGGGTGGTTCTGGGTATATCCTCCCCCCTCTCCAGGGAAGCAATGGCAGACAACCGTTTCGCGCCTTTTTCCTGAGTGAATAGTGCAGACGCCATACCACGGCAAGCATGGAGCCCACTCAGCTCAAGACAGCAGTCATGAACATTGTAAACACCTGGCGCATTATTGTGCAGTTTATGCTGAACCAGAACCTGCAAAACCAGGCGGCGAGGAGCAGGCTACGGCAGCGAGAGTGATGAGGATATGGACACAGAATTCTGTCAAACCGCGGGCCCCGGTGCTTTGGAGATCATGTTGTTAATGGGGCAGGCTCTATCCATGGAACGCCTGCCCTGAAGCGCCAGAATATCAAGATGAGAGCAGCCCTCACAGTTGAGAAGTGAGTGGCAATAGCCCTGTGGAAGCTTGCAACTCCAGACAGCTATCGGTCAGTCGGGAATCAATTTGGAGTGGGCAAATCTACTGTGGGGGCTGCTGTGATGCAAGTAGCCAAAGCAATCACTCAGGTGCTGCTACGAAAGGTAGTGACTCTGGGAAATATGCAGGCCATAGTGGATGGCTTTGCTGCAATGGGATTCCCTAACTGGTGGGGCGATAGATGGAACCCATATCCCTATCTTGGCACCGGAGCACCAGGGTACCCAGTACATAAACCGCAGGGGGTACTTTTCAATGGTGCTGCAAGCACTTGTGGATCACAAGGGACGTTTCACCAACATCAACGTAGGCTGGCCAGGAAGGGTTCATGACGCTCGCGTCTTCAGGAACACTAATCTGTTTAAACGGCTGCAGCAAGAGACTTACTTCCCGGACCAGAAAATGACCGTTGGGGATGTTGAAATGCCAATAGTTATTCTTGGGGACCCAGCCTACCCCTTAATGCTATGGCTCATGAAGCCATACACAGGCAGCTTGGACAGGAGTCAGGAGCTGTTCAACTACAGGCTGAGCAAGTGCAGAATGGTGGTAGAATGTGCATTTGGCCATTTAAAAGGTCGCTGGCGATCGTTATTGACTCGCTCAGACCTCAGCCAAACCAATATTCCCATTGTTATTTCTGCTTGCTGTGTGCTCCACAATCTCTGGGAAAGTAAGGGGGAGACCTTTATGGCGGGGTGGGAGGCTGAGGCAAATCGCCTGGCTGCTGATTACGCGCAGCCAGACACCAGGGCAATTAGAAGAGCACACCAGGAAGCGCTGTGCATCGGAGAAGCTTTGAAAACCAGTTTCTTGACTGGCCAGGCTACAGTGTGAAATTTCTGTTTGTTTCTCCTTCATGAAAACCCACCCCCTTTATTGACTCATTCTCTGTAAGGAACCCACCCTCCCCCTTCCCCCAGCTTGCTTTCAAAGGAAATAAAGTCACTATCGTTTAAAAATCATGTATTCTTTATTAATTGATTATAAACATAGGGAAAGAACCGACAAGGTAATCTGGGTGAGGTTTGGGAGGAGGATAGGAGGGAAGTAAAAGGCCACTGAAAACATTCAATATAATGACAGTTGGGCTGTCCACTGGGGTGGAGTGGGAGGGTGCATGGAGCCTCCCCCGCCCCGTGTTCTTACACGTCTGGGTGAGGAGGATATGGAACATGGTGACGGGGGAGGGAGATTATACAGCGGCTGCAGCGGCAGTCTGTTATCCTGCTGCCGTTCCTGAAGCTCCACCTGACACCGGAGCATGTCTGTTTGTTCACGCAGCAGCCCCAGCATTGCAGCCTGCCACCTCTCATCTCGAGCGTCCCTCATGACCTCACATTCACTGGCATCTTTCCTAAATTTAGATACCATGTCCTTCCACTCATTCAAATGAGCTCTTTCATTGCGGGTTCATTCCATTATTTCCGTGAACATCTCATCTCGCATTCTTTTCTTCCACCGCCTTATCTGAGATAGCCATCGGGATGGAGGAGGGAGGCTTGAAAAATTTGCAGCTGCTGGAGGGAGGGTTGAAAAAAAGGAGAGAAGTTTTTTAAATGATACATTTACAGAACAATGCTTATACTCTTTCATAGTGAACAACACTATTCACATTACATAGCACATGTGATTTCAGTACAAGGTCGCATTTTCCATCTTAATATTGAGTGCCTGTGGCTTTGGTGTTAGAGATCACAGACGCAGGTCTGGGCAACAGAATTCAGCTTGCATGTGGCCATGGTAAGCCATTGTCTTTCGGCTTCTGCGCCCTCCTTTTCCACATACCAAGCAAAGCCCATGGACTGCTGTGGTTTTCCTGTTAACCTTCAGCAGCAGCAAACAAACTAACCCCCCCCCCATCCAATTCTCTGGGATGATCGCTTTATCCCTCCCCCCACCGCGTGGCTGGTATCAGGGAAGATCCCTGCAGAAACCAAACTAACCCCCCCACACACACACTCCCTCCCGCCATGAATTATCTGGGATGATCGCTGTACCCCTCCCCCCACTGCGTGGCTGGTAACAGGGAAGATCCCTGCTAGCCAAACACGAAAAGCTCAGGGCCAATTCCCCCCCCCTCGCCCCCACGCTTGGCTAACTGCAGGGAAGGATTTCTTTTCAGCCACAGGCAAACAGCCCAGTAGGAACGGCCACCTCTATCCCCTTAATTAAATTCCCGTATTTCAACCAGATTACTATGAATGATATCACTCTCCTGAGGATTACACAGCGAGATAAAGAACGGATGTTGCTCGAATGCCAGCAAACACCGGGACCATATGCTGCCAGGCTTTGTCATGCAATGATACCAGATTACTTGCTGCAAGCATGGCGTGGTCAAGTGTCCTACCATGGAGGACGGAATAAGGCTGCACTGCCCAGAAACCTTGTGGCAAGGCTTTTGGAGTACCTCCAGGAGAGCTTCATGGAGATGTCCCTGAAGGATTTCCGCTCCATCCCCAGACACGTTAACAGACTTTTCCAGTAGCTGTACTGGCCGCGAATGCATCCCAAGTCCTCAGGGCAAAGTAATCATTAAAAAACACGCTTGTTTTAAAAGCAAGTTTTATATTTTAAAAGGTAAACTCACCTGAGGTCCCTTCCATGGGGTCATGGTCTTGGATATTGGCTTGGGAGGGTTGGGAGGGTACTTCAGTCAGGCTGAGAAAAAGATCCTGGCTGTTGGGGAGAACAGAGTGCTGGGTGCTCTCCGCAAGCTCGTCCTCCTCCTCCTCCTCCTCTTCCCTGTCCGCAAAATCCTCAGGTGTAGCTGATGAGATTATCCCCACCTTGGAATTCACGGTCAGAGGTGGGGTAGTGGTGGCGCCCCCCCCTAGAATTGCATGCAACTCGGCGTAGAAGCGGCATGTCCGCGGCTCTGACCCAGAGCGACCATTTGCCTCCTTTGTTTTTTGATAGGCTTGTCTGACCAACTTGATTTTCACGCGGCACTGATCTGAGTCCCTATTGTGGCCTCTCTTCATCATGCCCTTGGAGATTTTTTCAAAAGTTTTGGCATTTCATCTTTTCGAATGAAGTTCTGCTAGCACTGAATCCTCTCCCCATATAGCGATCAGATCCAGTACCTCCCGTACGGTCCATGCTGGTGCTCTTTTTCAATTATCGGCCTGCATGGTTACCTGTGCTGATGAGCTGAGTTATCTGTGGTCACCTGTGCTGTCCACGCTGGGCAAACAGGAAATGAAATTCAAATGTTTGCGGGGCTTTTCCTGTCTACCTGGCCAGTGCATCCGAGTTCAGATTGCTGTCCAGAGCGGTCACAATGGTGCACTGTGGGACAGCTCCCAGAGGCCAATGTCATCGAATTGTGGCCACACTAACCCTAATTCGAAATGACAATATCGATTTTGGCGCTAATCCGCTCGTCGGGGTGGAGTACAGAAATCAATTAAAAGAGCCCTTTATTTCGAAATAAATGGCTTTGTTGTGTGGACGGGTGCAGGGTTAATTCGATTTAACGCTGCTAAATCCAAATTAAAGTCATAGTGTAGACCAGGCCTGGATCTGGCACATTGCCTTGTATCTCTACATAAAACATACAAAACTAAACTGGGGGGGAAAGGAAGATGCGTATAGGATGCTCATCTTGGATAGAATTCTGCAATGGGCTAAGTTCTTGGAGCGTTGAAGGTAATAGAGTTGTATAGATGTCACTTATCTGAGGACCTATATGTTGGACCCTATATATTAGGAATGTCTGTATTAGCACAGGGTATGGATGAAATTGCCTAAATTAGCAGATTACTTGTGAGTGAATTGAAATTTACACAAAACAAGTAAAGCAGTTAATTAGAATTTCCTTTAAAAGAAACTAATCAGTTAATTATGGGTGGATTATCGCCAAACTCATAGAATCTATATATTTTATCCCAAAAATGTATTATGTAGTATCTTCTGGTAAATTCCCACCTGGAAGATTTTACTTCTTAGTTGTACTCCTTCTTTATACCTAGGACTCTACCAAATTCATGGCCATGAAAAACGTGTCACGGACCATGAAATCTGGTCTCTCCCCCAAGAAATCTGGTGTTTTGTGTGCTTTTACCCTATACTATACAGATTTCACAGGGGAGACCAGCATTTCTCAAATTGGGGGTCCTACCCAAAAGGGAGTTGCAAGGGGGATTACAAGGTTATTTTAAGCAGGGTCACGGTATTGCCACCCTTACTTCTGCACTGCCTTCAGAGCTGGGAGGCTGAAGAGCAGCAGCTATTGGCCAAGTGGCCAGCTCTGAAGGCAGTGCCCCGCCAGCAGCAGTGCAGAAGCAAGGGTGGCAATTCCATACCATTTCATCCTTATTTCTACGCTGCTGCCTTCAGAGCTGGGCAGCTGGAGAGTGGCAGCTGCTGACTGAGGGCCCAGATCTGCAGGAACAGCGCAGACCGGTGGCAATACCATACCATGCCATCCTTACTTCTGTGCTGCTGCTGGTGGCGGCTGTGCCTTCAGAGCACCGCTGCCAGTAGCAGCACAGAAGTAAGGGCAGCAGTACCGCAACCCAGCCTACAATAACCTTGCGACCACCCCACAGCTCCTTTCTGGGTCAGGACCCCTACAATTTCAACACTGTAAATTTTAGATTTAAATAGCTAAAATCATTACATTTATGATTTTTTAAATCCTATGACCATGAAATTGACCAAAATGGACCATGAATTTGATAGGGCCCTACTTATACCAGTTTGGTGTGATTTTTGTTTCTTTGAGTGTCTGTTTTTATTTTTTTGTCCCCTAGCTCTTTCAGGTAGGAACTATGCCTTTTGGGGGGTTAGAAAGTACTTAGTACAATGTCATAAATAAATAACTGAAATATCTCTAAATTACTATTTCTTGGACTGAAAATGAGAGTGCTGGAAGCATAAATGATCATCAGTCCTCTATACAATTGTGAATTTAGGGCCACATTTTCAGAACTACGTGTATAAAAATGCATGTAACTAATTTATGCTTGCAGTTACCATGATTACACATTAACTGCAGTAACTACATGTGTGAGTGCCAAATTATTGGGCATCTGTGTGTGCAATTACCCATATCTCTGTGTACAGATTATTTAATGATATTTTTCCACTTGCCATTCTAAAAAAAAAAAGAAATCTGTTATTCATTCTTGTTCTGTTTTGTCTCATATATGCTGGATGTTTCTTTGGAAATCCATGGATAGCTACCTAAGTTAGTTGTGCCTTGTATGTGTTTTCATCAGTCTAAGCATTTTCAAGACTTTTTAATTAATTCAGGATTTGCAATACTGTAGACAAAAAATGCTTGGAAATATTACACCAAAACAAAACAAAAACATGAACAGACAGAGAACTGTGGTAAAATATTTGCTTATGCATATCTAATTCCTTAGGTTGTCCAAAGAACAGTATGAATAAACCTCAGCTACTGTAACACAGAGTAGACAAATGAATTTGAATGTAAGGCTTCTTTATGACTGGAAACTATTACCCCTTCGGTTTCCTTTAAACTGGTCCCTGAAGACAGTTAAGAAGCAGTTTCCATCTGTATGAGCTCCACTGGACAAAGGCTAGCTGTACTGACCATTTAATGCTGCCTGCCATTTATGACAGAGTACTTCCTCCTGGATACTGGGGAGAAGGGATGTTTGCCAGTTTGCCACTGGCCCATATCGGCCTTACAGGATTGCCATTGATTTTCTTTGACACCACCACCACTCCAACAGGCATTTGCAAGCAGACATATTATCAAGAGTTTCACGCTGCTCTGGAAAGAAAACAAACAGGGCCGTGAGGTCCATCATAAGGAGCATGTGCATGTATTCATGCCCCCTGCTATTGCACCCGTACAAAACAAATGGTGGCTGGGCTAGTGACTGCAGGGAAACGACAGATCTTATCAGCTTTACTAATCTTGGGAAGTTCTAGGACTTTAGCAGCAGATAGGTTTTAGTTTGTGATTGTGAACAAAGGCTTTGTTTTCAGAGCTTCTGTTATGAAGATCTAATTTGGGTGAAGCTTAGCAATTTCAGTTCACTGGGTTTTGGGTGCAAATTCTGGATTTGGTTTCAAATCTGCATAGGTTCTTCTACTCTCCTTCCGCCCTACCATCAACATTTCAAATTTGAATGAACCCCTAAACTCAAAGTGAAAGTCCTCCCCAAAAAAATAGCATACACCTAATTTTGCAATAAAATCACAACACCCTTTTCTCCTTGAGTGTAACTAGTGAGAAAGGGTTCAAACCACAAAGTTTGCATCCAGACCCAAACATTCAAGGCTGCATAGATCTGTGATTTGATTTTGGTTCCAACGTTTCTCTAATTTCAAAGCAAACGATGAACTAGCCAAGGTTACTTCAAAAGTTGGCCCAAGTAAGCTCAGTACTACACTCAAGTTCCTTTGAGACTGCCAATATTCATAAGAGTATTAGTACAATGTTCTGGGACCTTACAACAGAAGACTAATACTGGTTGTATTAAGAGGCAACACTCTGAAACAGAATATAATTGTGTATTTAGTATGCAAGAGAATTGCTTTCTCATATTCTATATTTATGTAAGCGGGGGAATGGTCCCGCTATTGTGGGGAATTTTCCTGGCTTCTGCACTACTCCAGTGAAATGGGCTAGCACAGAGGTGGGCAAACTATGGCCCGCGGGACCCTCCTGCCCAGCCCCTGAGCTCCTGGCCTGGGAGGCTAGCCCCTCCCCTGCTGTTCCCCCTCCCCCGCCGCCTCAGCTCGCCCCGCTACCAGCACACTGCTCTGGGCAGCGGGCTGCGAGCTCCTGGGGCAGCCCACCAGCAGAGCCGGCGCCTGACCCGGTGCTCTGTGCTGCGCGGTGGCGTGGCTGGCTCCAGCCAGGCGGCACAGCTGTAGTGCCTTCAGCCATTGGTGCTCCAGGCAGCGTGGTAAGCTGGCAGGGATCGGGGGGGGGGTTGGATAGAGGGCAGGGGAGTTCGGGGTTATGGTCGGGGGCGGGAGTGTGGATAGGGGTTGGGGTGGTCAGATGACGGGGAACAGGGGGGCTGAATGGGGGGCAGGGGTCCCGGGGGGGGGCAGTCAGGAACGATAGGGGGATTGGATGGGGTGGTGGGGGGCAATCGGGGTGGGGATTCCAGGGGCTGTCAGGGGACAGGGAACAGGGCGGCTGAATGGGGGCGGGGGTCCCAGGAGGACAGTCAGGAATGAGACGGGGGGGTTGGATGAGGGTCCGGGGGGGCAGTCAGGGGCAGGGGTTCCGGGGAAGGTCAAGGGCCAGGGAACGGGGGGGGTTGGATGGGGCAGGAGTCCTGGGGGGACTGTCAGGGGGCGAGAAGCAGGAGGAGTCGGATAGGGGGCAGGGCCAGACTACACTTGGCTGTTTGGGGAGGCACAGCCTCCCCAACCGGCCCTCCATACAATTTTGGAAACCCGATGTGGCCCTCAGGCCAAAAAGTTGCCCACCCCTGGGGCAGCGGAAGGATCTGAGTCCTCGCTCCCACTTCCTTTACCCAGAGCAAGGCCGCCCGGAGGGGGGGGGCAAGTAGGACAATTTGCCTCAGGCCCCACAGGGGCCCCCATAAGAATATAGTATTCTATAGTATTGCAACATTTTTTTATGGAAGGGGGCCCCCGAAATTGCCCCAGGACCCCTGAATCCTCTGGGTGGCCCTGACCCAGAGGCCTCCCTGCCCTTGAGGACTCCCCTTCCAGTCTCCTGTCTGGCAAAGTCCTCCTAACCCCAACAAGGCTGGGCCCAGGATTCCTGGGGGGCTCGACCCCTAACCCTGCTGTGATCACCTGGGACAGGGGATAGGGTGTCCCCACTCCAGGGTGCTCTCTCCGCAAGGGACACTTCCCTGACCCACTGATCATTTCATACAATTTAAAGCAAATAAAAGTTATTTAATCAACAATTAATTTTAAAAAGAATAAGGAAAAATGGGAAAGGTTAAAGGAAAACACATCACACCGCTCTGTGGCAGGGAACATCACAAAAAGTGTCTCTGGAACGTCAGGGCAGTTCACAGTCTGTTCCTTGTAGGTCCCAGGCCGCCTCCTCAGGCTCTGGCTGTGCTGCAGGGATGCTGCGGGTTGGACACTTGCTCTGGTGGTGGCCACACACTTCTGGGCTTTGGGTGGTGGGACCCTTCTTCTCAGCATCACCTCCTGTCGGGTTAAGATCCCCCTCCCAGTCTGGCCTACCCTTGGCTGGGGGTGTCTTTCTGCGCTGGGTCCTTTGCCCAGGGTCCCCCCCTTGGCTGGCCCCAGTTGCTCACCGCACCCGGCTTCAGACTGCTCCAGCCCCAGCTCCACTGTTCTAGCTCCGGCTCCACTCCGCCTCAGCACTGATGCTGCTGCTCTGCCTCCAGCCCCCTGGGCTGCTTCTCTGGCCCCTTTGGCTCTGTGGCTGCAGCTCTGCTGCCAGCACAGGATCTGCTCTCCCTGGGCTGTATCTCTGGCTCTGTGGCTGCAGCCCTGCTCCTAGCACAGGGTCTGCTCTGTGGGCTGCTTCCGTGACTCTGCTCCCAGCACTGACCGGCTTCCTGAGTTGCTTTTCTGGCCCCCTGGCTCCGGCACAGCTCTGCTTCCCAGCTCAGCTTGGGCCCCTGCTCTCTCCTCAGGACAGTGTTAGTGTTGATGAAATGCTAAGAGAAATTAGAGAGGCTATCAAAATTAAGAACTCAATAATAGTGGGGGATTTCAATTATCCCCATATTGACTGGGAACATTTCACTTCAGGTCGAAATGCAAAGATAAAATTTCTCGATACTTTAAATGACTGTTTCATGGAGGAGCTGGTACGGGAACCCAAAAGGGGAGAGGCAACTCTAGATTTAGTCCTGAGTGGAGCTCAGGAGCTAGTCCAAGAGGTAACTAGAACACTGCTCTACAGCCAAAATGCTTCTGAAATAAAAGTAGTCAAACTTTACTAATTCTGGGTCACTGAGAACGAAAATGATGCTTAAAATTGTTGATTGGCTCTAGTTTTCAAGATATGCTATTGGGTCAGTATATACAACCCTTGACTTGGGAATGGCGGAGGATAAGTGAGTTATAAAGGGAAGGGATCTCAATTTAAGCCAGAAATGACTAAAATACATCTTTGACTGGATCTATGAATAAATCTATGACTGGGTTTGGACAGTACTTGCTTTTTAGGCAAAACAATGAATGATGCAATCTGAAGCTGGTATTGCGTCATACATGATATGAATTGCATCATGTTATTCCTAGAAGTCATGGATGATGCAACGAAGCTTACATCACTCTGCTGAACAAATTGCCCTATATCAGCTCTAGAAATTATACAGTGTCGTGCTCTCTTATTTGTCAGTGTTTGATTTTGCAAAGGGACACATTTCTGTTTAGTCAAAGTGAGCAGAGATGCCTCGTACTTGTGTGAACAGTGCAGATAACTTCTGCTATGTTTGTGGTGAAGTGACTTTTGCATCACAAAAGCGCAGTATAACCACTATGGTTAAGAAAGCCTATCACCTTTATTTTGGCTGCAAAATTGGAGATCAGGACAAGAGGCGGGCCCCACACATATGCTGCAACACTTGTGCAACAAATCTTCACCAGTGGTTGAACAGGAAAAGGAAATCTATGCCTTTTGCAGTGCCAATGATTTGGAGAGAGCCAACAGATCATACCAGCAATCGTTACTTCAGCATAGTGCCTCCAGTTGGGAAAGGTGTGTCAAAGAAGAAAAAGTGGACTGTGCATTATCCAAACATTCCATCAGCTATATGCCCAGTACCCCACGGAGAAGGACTGCCAGTTCCTGATGCACCAGAATCATTCTCACTTGAGTCACACGAGGAAGAGGAAGAGGATGAAACTTCTGTTCCTGTACCATCAATGTCACAGGACCCACATTTTCTCCCATCCTCCTCCTCTGAACCACACCTCATAACACAAGGTGAACTGAATGACCTTGTCAGGGATTTGGAACTACCCAAGAGTAAGGCAGAGCTGTTGGGCTCCAGACTACAGCAGTGGAATCTCCTGGCAGGTGATGTTAGGGTTTCCATGTTCTGTGACCGTCAAAAGGATCTGGTCCCATTTTTCTTCATGGAAGGTGATCTTGTAGCCTGCAACAACATCGATGGTGTGATGGCAGCCCTCAACATCATTCACGATCCAGATGAATGGAGAATGTTCATTGATTCATCGAAGACGAGTCTTAAAGCTGTTTTACTGCATAATGGCAATGTTTTGCCATCAATTCCAGTTGGTCATGCAGTCCATATGAAGGAAACCTATGACAACATGAAACAACTTTTGAGGTGCATAAACTATGACCAACATCAGTGGCAGCTTTGTGGCGATTTGAAGGTTGTTGCTCTCTTGCTTGGTCTGCAGACTGGATACACAAAGTACTGCCGTTTTCTCTGCGAATGGGATAGTCGTGCAAGAGATTCCCACTACATCAAGAAAGATTGGCCACTCTGACAGTCATTGGAGCCTGGGAGGAAAAGTCTCATAGACTCATAGACTCAGACTTTCAGGTCAGAAGGGACCATTATGATCATCTCGTCTGACCCCTGCACGATGTAGGCCACGCAAGCTGACCCAACCCCTTTCCCTTGACTCTGCTGTTGAAGTCCCCAAATTCTGTGATTTAAAGACTTCAAGTCGCAGAGAATCCTCCAGCTAGCGACCCCCGCCCCATGCTGCGGAGGAAGGCGAAAAACCTCCTGGGCCTCTGCCAATCTACCCTGGAGGAAACTTCCTTCCCGACCCCAAATATGGCGATCAGTAGAACCCCGAGCATGTAGGCAAGATTCTCCAGCCAGACCCTCATTGGCCATGGATACTATTTACCAGCGATGGCGCGCTGTTGATTTGACTAAAATCACGTTATCCCATTAAACCATTCCCTCCATAAACTTATCTAGCTTAATCTTAAAGCCAGACAGGTCCTTCGCCCCCACTGTTTCCCTCGGAAGGCTGTTCCAATATTTCACCCCTCTGACGGTCAGAAACCTTCGTCTAATTTCAAGCCTAAACTTCACCACGGCCAGTATAGATCCATTCGTTCTCGTGTTCACATTAGTACTGAGCTGAAATAATTCCTCTCCCTCCCTGGTATTTATCCCTCTGATATATTTAAAGAGAGCAATCATATCCCCCCTCAGCCTTCGTTTGGTTAGGCTAAACAAACCGAGTTCCTCGAGTCTCCTTTCATGTGACAGGTTTTCCATTCCTCTGATCATCCTAGTGGCCCTTCTCTGTACCCGTTCCAGTTTGAGTTCATCCTTTTTAAACATGGGAGACCAGAACTGCACACAGTACTCCAAATGAGGTCTCACCAGTGACTTGTACAACGGAAGCAGCACCTCCTTATCCCTACTAGATATACCTCGCCTAATGCATCCTAAGACTGCATTGGCTTTTTTCACCGCTACGTCACATTGCCGACTCATAGTCATCCTGCGGTCTACCAGGACTCCGAGGTCTTTCTCCTCTTCCGTTACTTCCAACTGATGCGTCCCCAGCTTGTAACTAAAATTCTTGTTAGTCATCCCTAAATGCATAACCTTACACTTTTTACTATTAAATTTCATCCTATTTCTGTTACTCCAATTTACAAGGTCATTCAAGTCTCCCTGCAGAATATCCCGATCCTCCTCCGAATTGGCAATACCTCCCAGCTTTGTGTCATCCGCAAACTTTATCAGCCCACTCCTACATTTGGTTCCGAGGTCAGTAATAAATAGATTAAATAAAATGGGACCCAAAACCGAACCTTGAGGAACTCCACTGGTGACCTCCCTCCAACCTGACAGTTCACCTTTCATTACGACCTGCTGCAGTCTCCCATTAACCAGTTCCTTATCCACTTCTGGATTTTCATATCGATCCCCATCTTTTCCAATTTAACCAATAATTCCTCGTGTGGTACCGTATCAAACGCTTTACTGAAATCGAGGTATATTAGGTCCACCGCATTTCCCTTATCTAATAAGTCTGTTACTTTCTCAAAGAAGGAGATCAGATTGGTTTGGCACGATCTGCCTCTGATAAAACCATGTTGTAATTTGTCGCAATTGCCATTGACCTCAAGGTCCTTTACTTTCTCCTTCAAAGTTTTCTCCAGGACTTTGCATACTACAGATGTTAAACTGACAGGCCTGTAGTTACCCGGGTCACTTTTTTTCCCTTTTTTGAAAATAGGAACCACATTAGCTATTCTCCAGTCCAATGGTACCACCCCCGAGTTTAAAGATTCATTAAAAATTATTGCTAAGGGGCCTGCTATTTCTCGCGGCAGTTCCTTCAATATTCTTGGATGAAGAACATCCGGTCTGCCCGACTTAGTCCCGTTAAGGTGTTCAAGTTTGGTTTCTACCTCGGATACGGTAATCTCCCCTCCTTTATTCCCCTCTGTCACGCTGCCACTATTCCTAAACCCTTCATTTGCCTCATTAAAGACCGATGCAAAATATTCGTTTAGATATTTTGCCATGCCTAGATTATCCTTAATCTCCACTCCAGCTACAGTCTTGAGCGGTCCTACTTCTTCTTTCTTTGTTTTCTTCCTATTTATATGGCTATAAAACCTCTTACTATTGGTTTTAATTCCCCTTGCAAGGTCCAACTCTACATGGCTTTTGGCCTTTCTCACTCCATCTCTACATGCTCTGACCTCAGTAAGGTAAGTTTCCTTACTGATCCCTCCCCTCTTCCACTCTTTGTACGCTTTCTGTTTTTTCTTAATCGCCCCTTTGAGACGCTCGCTCATCCAGCTCGGTCTAAATCTCTTGCTTAGCCGTTTTCCCTTTCTCGGGATACAGGCCTTCGACAGCTCCTGCAACTTTAACTTAAAATAATACCAGGCATCATCTGCCTTTAGATCCATAAATATGTTAGCCCAATCCACTTCCCTAACCAGTCCTCTTAATTTATTAAAATTAGCCTTTTTAAAATTATAAACCCTAGTCTCCAATTTAATTCTGTTAATCCTTCCATTTAGTTTAAACCGAATTAGCTCATGATCACTCGAGCCAAGGTTATCCCCTACAACCATTTCCTCAACGAGGTCCTCACTACTGACCAAAACCAAATCTAAAATGGCCTCCCCCTCGTCGGTTCAGCTACTACTTGATGAAGGAATTCATCAGCAAGCACATCTAGGAACATCTGCACCCTATTATTGTTACTAGCATTTGTTCCCCAATCTATATCTGGGAAGTTAAAGTCTCCCATAATTACACAGTTCCTATTAGTATTTACTTCCCTAAAAACATTAAATAGTTCTCTGTCCATATCCAGGGTAGATCCTGGCGGTCTATAGCACACCCCAAGCACTATCCCAGGGAAGGATCTAGTAGTTCTTTTACCCAGTGTGAGTATTGCCCAGACAGACTCCATCTTATCCATTCCATCAGTTATTATTTCTTTACAGTTTACCTCATTATTGACATACAATGGCACCCCCCCACCTTTACCTTTGTTCCGGTCGTTCCTAAACAGCACATACCCTTCCATACCTGTACTCCAGTCATGACTACCGTTCCACCAGGTTTCGGTTATTCCTACGATATCTGGTTTCATTTCTTGGACCAGGAGCTCCAATTCCTCCATTTTGTTACCTACGCTTCTCGCATTGGTGTATAAACATCTTAATGTATGCCATTTAGCCTGTCTCCCATTAGTTATGCAATTTGTTACGGACCCCTTACTGGTCATCCCCCCCTCTCCTTCTTATGTCCAATCCCATCCCCCCGGCTATATCTGTTCTTATCTCATCACCGTCCTTTTCAATGTTGGAATCTGGCGTAGAGATTAACTGGACATCTCCCAACCGTCTCCCCCAAATTCCTAGTTTAAAGCTCTTCTGATGAGATGAGCCAGCCTCCCTCCCAGAAGTCTATTTCCTTCCCTACTCAGGTGAAGTCCATCCCGTGAGAACAGTTGTCTGTTCCCGAAAGCCTCCCAGTGGCCATACATCCCAAAGCCCTCCTTATAGCACCACTCCCTTAGCCAACTATTTATCCTCACAATCCTGTCAGCCATTTGCTGCCCTTCTCTAGGAACAGGCAGAATCCCACTGAAGATGGTCTGAGCCTCGATTTCCTTGAGCGTCTTCCCCAGCCTGGCATAATCTCCCTTGATTCTCTCTAACGAGAACCTAGCCGTGTCATTCGTTCCTACGTGCAGGATTATCAAGGGGTTCTTACCTGCTCCTTTTAGGATCCTTTTTAACCATAGGTCCACATCCCATATCTTAGCACCCGGTAGACAGCACACCCTTCTGTTCTCTGGGTCCGCCCTTGTCACAGGCCTGTCTAACCTCCTCAGTATGGAGTCCCCAATCACGTAAACCTGCCTTTGCCTGGCGACATTGCGATCTACTAATCTATTCTCCGTTCCCTCTAGTTGTAACCCGTGTCTGTTCCTATTTTCCCTTATACTCCCCCTTGTGTCATTCTGTATCCTCCCGGGGCCCAGATTTGGTGCTGTCTCCATCAACTCCTCCCCCCTCTCTATGGGACTAGCTGCTCTTCTCTTCTTCCTCACCCTCCCACTTTCAGATACCACCTGCGGCCCCCCCTCCTCGTTCTCCAAACACCCAAACCTGTTCCTGAGTTCTATTTCCCCTTTACTGGCCCTCCTTTTCCTTGGCCTGCTTCTCACAGTCACATGCTTCCACTGCCCTTGTTCTCCCTCTGATAATCCCCCCTCACACACTGTAGCCCCTGCTTCCACCTGAACCCCTGAGCATTCCCCTTCAGCCCCTCCTTGCCTTTCCTCCATCAACTGCTCAAATCCCCTTCTAAACTCTACCAGGGTATCTACCTGCATCTCCAACCCTCGAATCTTTTCTTCCAGCAACTCTATTAGGCGGCACTTCATACAAACATACCTCTGTTCAGGCTCCCCTGCTAGCACCATATACATACCACAGCTTCCACATGCAATCATCTGCATTGTGGCCCCTGCTGCTTGGCTCATGGCTGCTGCAGTCTCTGCCCACTGCATCTGGGAACAAAGAACACACAACACACCGCGCCCTCCTGCCTCCCCTTCCAACTCCCACTCAAACTCCCCTGTTAGCAGCCCTGTACCGCTGCTCGCAGCTGTGCCACTGCCTGGCTGGGTGGCCGCTTTTATAGGCCCCCTACTCAGCCAAGCTCCGCCCCCTAATCAGGGCTCGGCGGCCCTCCCAGCACACTGCCCCTACAGGCCTCTACACACACAAGCACTACAAAGACAGACGCAAGTACAGATACCTTCTCCTCCAATGAGACTCCCACTCAAACTCCCCTGTTAGCAGCCCTGTTTGCTGCCTCCTGTGCCGCTGCCACCACTTGTTGAATCAAGGAAGATTTTGTTACCACCCTTACAAATCAAGCTGGGTCTGATGAAGAACTTTGTCAAGGCCATTGACAAAACACAAGCAGCTTTCAAGTACCTCCGTGGAAAATTTCCAAGGTTAAGTGAAGCTAAGATAAAGGAAGATGTCTTTGTTGGTCCTCAGATTCGTGAACTTCTTCGAGATGATGCATTTGACCATGCACTGCGTGGCAAGGAAAAGACGACATGGAAAGCCTTCCAGTTAGTGGCAATAAATTTTCTCAGAAACAACAAGGCAGACAACTACAGGTTGTTGGTGGAAAACCTCCTCAAGGCATACAAAAGCCTTGGTTGCAACATGTCACTAAAGATACATTTTTTGCACTCTCATCTAGATTTTTTTCCACCGAACTGCGGAGCAGTGAGCAACGAGCATGGCGAGTGATTTCACCAGGACATTGCAACAATGGAGAAACGCTATCAGGGCAAATGGAGCCCATCAATGCTTGCAGACTATTGCTGGACAGTGACAAGAGATGCTCCATTTAATGAATACAAGAGACAAGCCAAGAAGCGCTGAGTAGACACTGAATAGGACTAAACTATGTACATAATAGTTTTTTGCCTTTTGTTTCATAATAAATTTTATTTATATAACCCTTTTGCTGATTTTTAAAGTGTTACATAAACAGGACAGGTGAAATATTATCATGTAAAGCAACCATAAACACATGAAAAGACCTAGGTTTACAATTTATGATTAAAACTCTACTATCTACACAATATACATAGACATAAAATGTAAAAACTTAAATATCTTAGAAACAGTTGTTTTAATTGTCATATTTGAATTCAGCACATCAAAATACATAATAAATAGCACATTTTATCTCTGAAGCAGACGACTTCTCAAAAATTGTAGACCAGTGTAACAGGACCGCTGGGAAATAGTGACCATAATACAATAGTATTCAACATCCCTTTGGTGGGAAGAACATCTCAACAGCCCAACACCATGGCATTTAATTTCAAAAGGGGGAACTATGCAAAAATGAGGGGGTTAGTTAAACAGAAGTTAAAAATTACAGTGACTAAAGTGAAATCCCTGCAAGCTGCATGGGCGCTTTTTAAAGACACCATAATAGAGGCCCAACTTCAATGTATACCCCAAATTAAGAAACACAGTAAAAGAACTAAAAAAGAGCCACCGTGGCTTAACAACGATGTAAAAGAAGCAGTGAGAGATAAAAAGACTTCCTTTAAAAAATTGAGGTCAAATCCTAGTAAGGCAAATAGAAAGGAGCATAAACACTGCCAAATTAAGTGCAAGAATGTAATAAGAAAAGCCAAAGAGGAGTTTGAAGAACGGCTAGCCAAAAACTCCAAAGGTAATAACAAAATGTTTTTTAAGTACATCAGAAGCAGGAAGCCTGCTAAACAACCAGTGGGGCCCCTTGATGATTGAGATACAAAAGGAGCGCTTAAAGACGATAAAGTCATTGCGGAGAAATTAAATGGATTCTTTGCTTCAGTCTTCACGGCTGAGGATGTTAGGGAGATTCCCAAACCTGAGCCAGCTTTTGTAGGTGACAAATCTGAGGAACTGTCACAGATTGAAGTGTCACTATAGGCGGTTTTGGAATTAATTGATAAACTTAACAGTAACAAGTCACCGAGACCAGATGGCGTTCACCCAAGAGTTCTGAAAGAACTCAAATGTGAAACTATTAATTAAGATTTGTAACCTGTCTTTTAAATCGGCTTCTGTACCCAATGACTGGAAGTTAGCTAATGTAATGCCAATATTTAAAAAGGGCTCTAGAGGTGATCCCGGCAATTACAGACCGGTAAGTCTAACATCGGAACCGGGCAAATTAGTCGAAACAATAGTTAAGAATAAAATTGTCAGACACATAGAAAAACATAAACTGTTGAGTAATAGTCAACATGGTTTCTGTAAAGGGAAATCGTGTCTTACTAATCTATTAGAGTTCTTTGAAGGGGTCAACAAACATGTGGACAAGGGGGATCCAGTGGACATAGTGTACTTAGATTTCCAGAAAGCCTTTGACAAGGTCCCTCACCAAAGGCTCTTACGTAAATTATGCTGTCATGGGACAAAAGGGACGGTCCTTTCATGGATTGAGAACTGGTTAAAAGACCGGGAACAAAGGGTAGGAATTAATGGTAAATTCTCAGAATGGAGAGGGGTAACTAGTGGTGTTCCCCAAGGGTCAGTCCTAGGACCAATCCTATTCAACTTATTCATAAATGATCTGGAGAAAGGGGTAAACAGTGAGGTGGCAAAGTTTGCAGATCATACTAAACTGTTCAAGATAGTTAAGACCAAAGCAGACTGTGAAGAACTTCAAAAAGATATCACAAAACGAAGTGATTGGGCAACAAAATGGCAAATGAAATTTAATGTGGATAAATGTAAAGTAATGCACATTGGAAAAAATAACCCCAACTATACATACAATATGATGGGGGCTAATTTAGCTACAACAAGTCAGGAAAAAGATCTTGGAGTCATCGTGGATAGTTCTCTGAAGATGTCCACGCAGTGTGCAGAGGCGATCAAAAAAGCAAACAGCATGTTAGGAATAATTAAAAAGGGGATAGAGAATAAGACAGAGAATATATTACTGCCCTTATATAAATTGATGGTATGCCCACATCTCGAATACTGCGTACAGATGTGGTCTCCTCATCTCAAAAAAGATACACTGGCACTAGAAAAGGTTCAGAAAAGGACAACTAAAATGATTAGGGGTTTGGAACGGGTCCCATATGAGGAGAGATTAAAAAGGCTAGGTCTCTTCAGCTTGGAAAAGAGGAGACTAAGGGGGGATATGATGGAGGTATATAAAATCATGAGTGATGTGGAGAAAGTGGATAAGGAAAAGTTATTTACTTATTCCCATAATACAAGAACTAGGGGTCACCAAATGAAATTAATAGGCAGCAGGTTTAAAACAAATGCAAGGAAGTTCTTCTTCACGCAGCGCACAGTCAACTTGTGGAACTCCTTACCTAAGGAGGTTGTGAAGGCTAGGACTATAACAGCGTTTAAAAGAGAACTGGATAAATTCATGGTGGTGAAGTCCATTAATGGCTATTAGCCAGGATGGGTAAGGAATAGTGTCCCTAGACTCTTGTTTGTCAGAGGGTGGAGATGGATGGCAGGAGAGAGATCACTTGATCATTGCCTGTTAGGTCCACTCCATCTGGGGCACCTGGCATTGGCGACTGTTGGTAACAGGATACTGGGCTAGATGGACCTTTGGTCTGACCCGGTACGGCCGTTCTTATGTTCTTAGCTCGGCCCCACTCTGTCTGATCCAGGCAATTCCAGCTCACGCGGAGGACGGGACCCACCCTGGCCTCCTAACTCCCTGATTAGCCTGCCCGCCCTGTCAATCAGGCTGACCTGGAGCATTGGCCTCTCCCAATTCTTTTAGTACTGGGAACTAGGCAACCAGAACACCCCCACTGAATGTTAGTAAGGGGACAACAGTCCCCTTACATTTACATCATTCCTTTATCATTCCTTAAATTCAATTACATTTGAAAATGAAAATTCTCCTTCAATCTCTCAACAAAAAAGAAATTGAAAAAGCAACTGCTAATAAGGGAGAGATGATTTTGTGGCTAGCACACAGAACTATGAGTCAGACAATCAGTTCTTTTCTCCATTTGCACCACAGCTTTCTGTGTAACCTTCAGCAAGTCCTGTAACTTTCCTTCTACAAAAGGTGTTATGAGAATTAATGAATGTTTGAAAAGTCCTTGAGCCTCAATTGGAAGCTGGTATACAATGGTTGTCATTCAAAACAATGGTTACTGCGTAGTGGTACCTGAAATAATGCAGTATTTCCCTCCATTTGGAAGAAGAAAGAACTAGGATGTCTCAGATTCAGTCACTCGTAAATGTTCCCTTTTGTTGGTGATCCTTGTATAAATTCAAATTGTTATCCACATTAATAAGTCCTGGCCAGGTAAAAGCTTACTGGTTAGTCAGCTACAACTGGATGGATTCTAAATAAAACCAAGGCTAACATGGGGTCCCAAGTTAAAGTTTGGGGACAATAAATAATTCACTTTCAGACATACATGTAGTGTTTATTCAAAGAAAAAGTATGGCCTTTCTTTCTAGGCTAGTCACAAACTCACTGTCTGAAACAGTCTCTTTACACATATAAGGTGAATATTATTCTATAAAGATCCCTTCCCAGTGGAATGACAGGAGATTTCATAGTAGATACATTTATGCAATACAGACCACTATTGGTAAGATTGCTAACTGAACTCGGTCACATGACTACTGAGGTTAAAGCTAACTACTGGGCACTTGGAACTCCAAGTTCTCAGCACTTACCTAGTAGCTAATCTCCTTTGCATGTCTTCTTATCATACCAAAATATAACAGGAGGGGGGGGGAGAACCAAAATAGTCCTATGTACTTTCCCCTCACCTCCCTTCCCATATCCCATTAATAGCCCCCATTGTTTGTCTTAATCTGCTGTAATATGTGAACTCATTTGAAAGACAGGTATGGAAGAAGGCAGTAATTTACTTGTAACTCAACCAGCTGCCTGAAGCAAAATCACATAACTACATTTCAGAGAACAATCTGGTTTTATAGAAGTGTGTGTGAGTGTATATGCAGCATTGTTGTAGCAGTGTCAGTCCCAGGATATTAGAGAGACAAGATGGGGGAGGAAATATCTTTTATTGGATCAACTTCTGTTGATGAGAGATACAAGCTTTTGAGCTACACAGAGCTCTTCTTCAGCTCTGGGAAAGGTACTAAGAGTGTCACAACTAAATACAAGATTGAACAGGTAGTTTAGCACAAGTAGTCAAAATATATTCTAAGGGACCATTCCAGGTGAAGAGACCCGTTAACACCCCTGTAGTAATAGGACAAAAAGGGGGGAGAGGTTAGTGGGTTACAGATTGTTGTAATAAGTCATAAATCCAGTGTCTTATTAAGACCATGATTTTTAGTGTCAAGCAAAGTTATGAGGCTGTTTTGAGATGTAAGGGTCAGCTTGTGAAATGGTGTGGAGATAAGAATAGGAAATGAAGATGAAGGAGGTTTTTTAGGTATGTGACTTTGAGTAAAAAAATAAGGACAGAACTCTGGCAGCCTGAATAACCAGAATGTTAATAACATAATTCTATCACATCAGCTATAAAATAGGCTTGCTTGTGCTGGTTCTAATGGTGTATGATGTTTGTAATTAGTTGTTAATAAATGTTTTATAACAGAGTTACTAAAGGAATTCCATGATGGATTGGGATGCTTTATGATCCTGTAACATAAGTTTACACAGTGTGTGTTATCACCCTTCTATTAACTAGTCCAAATGGAGGATAGCTGCCTACTATAGCTACCATCTAATGAAGATGGTCCTTTAGTTCAGGTGGTAGTGATCTATGTTATGAGTTTGAATATCCCAGATTCCTACCCCACCAATGATCCTTACAAGGACTCATTACAATTTCATAGACAATTTACAATAACTGTAAAATATATGGATACATCCAAACCACTAATTTCTATTGCATGCTGTGAAATCTATGCTGCATCATTTCTTTAATAGCAAGGAGATATCAAGGTTTCTTTACAAAGTTTATATGTATTATTAATTTCCTACTATCAGAGTTCTTGGGCTTCTTTAATCCCTGTAACCTCCAATCATTACTTCAAAGCCATAGAAAGTCCTATTCTCAAGGTTAAAAAAAAGTTAAGAACGAAGAAGGTTTTTTACAGTTATGATGTCACAAGTATTCAGTTTAATTTATAAATGAACTTTTTGTTGGGTAAACAGGTCTTTCAATCTCTTCTACTTTGCTGGAGGTAAAACATACTGGCCTAAATTTTGTATTAAACTATATCTTGATGCATCAAATCTCTCAGTTTTAATCATAACAGAAAGCTTAATGCATATTCTGGATTATTTATATTCCAGTACAGCAGTTTCACATAATTTCTTGAGCTCTTAAAGGGCCTGATCCTGAAGTTGCTTCACTCATAGGATTACTGTTGTCATCAATACTCAAAGCAGTGGTCACTATGGGAGACAGGGAACCAGACTACATAGACCACAGGTCTGATCTAGTTTAGCAATGCCTATGTTCAGCAACAAAGCATATACCATAGCCTGCGAAGTCCATGAGCATGAGACTTTTTTCCCTTTCCCATCCTTAGATAGTAAGTTCCTGTTAAGGGTGATAGCATTAGTTTACTAGAGAACAGAAAGAAATATTGCCATTGCTCCAGCTCCCAACTCCTGTAATACAAAGTGGTTCTAAGTGATTTGGGTGGGGGAGTGGGTTTGTAGTCTTGCTTGAAAGAAATAAAGAATTTTTAAAAATTACAACAGGAGTGGGTAAAGAGAGAGTGAGGCTACTGTTCAGGTTGATCTGGCTTCCTCTATTATGGGTCACTTCTCCATTGGCCTTAGTCTCAGGCACTGCCTCAGAATCAGCTTGGTCAGTGCTTCAGAAGCAAATCCTGCAACAGGGATACTGATAATTTTAAAGGCCATAGAACTAGGCTGATTCCCCTGCCAAATGGGCCCACAGCCACGGAGAAGCTGTACAAGGAAGAATCTGCATCTCCTTGTGCAATGGATCAGTGACCTGTAGAGGCTCCCTACATACAACCCTGCAATAAAGACCTGGGGCAGACTGGAGAGTCTTGGGCATAGCTAGAGAGTACAGTTCCCTGGAAAGCTGGAGCATATCTGTGCAGATGATAATATAGGCCTGTGGAGCATCTCTACTCATACCCTGTGGTCTGTGGGGGAAGGGAGAATGGGAGGACTCCATCCTCCCTGAATCTCTGTCCAGGACCCTGCTGTAGGGAGCACCTCTTCACATAGATTATTTAACTAGGCTTTGCAAGGAGCCAGAATTTGGTCCTGGCTTATGGAGACCTGCTGGCCATGATATTAGAGATCGCAGGATAGTGATGCATTTAAATAGACCAGTTTTTACACTGAGCTTCCCTTCCTCCAGGCTAAGTGGAAACATTTATCTGAGTTCCCACCACACCTCTGCCTGGGAATGGTTTGCTCTCCCCACAAGACATTTGATATGGGGCCCCTGACTTATATATACAAACACCACACCTTTATTATATTTTTCTGCTGCTTATTTTCTCCCAGGCTGGCAGTCCACTCCATCCCAGTGATAAAGGCAAGGGACGAAAGTGTGTTTGTGTTGCTCTGCTTGTAGCCCAGGATTAGTGGTGAAGAGAAGGTACCCAGGAAGGTCAATATCAGAGGTATGCAAAACTCCATTGATGCTGGTTCAAAGGAATCATACAACACTTTTTTTTTCTGATTTCATTTTGTATGGGGGTCCAACACCTGCATCATCAATTAAAATGCACGTCTTAAAATAGACAGACCTCATTGGTGACCCTTGGAACACATTAAATAAATCAAACCTTTTATAAACCCCAACTGAGTTCCCCTCCCTGACTCACCCTTTCCCCTCTCTGCTTACGGGCTAAGGAGAAAAGATAAGCCTTTCAGGGTGCCCTGAAAGTTAACAAACCACACTATTATGTTCTAAACTGGAGAGACTATTTCCAAAGACACAGCGCTCTAACAGAAAAAAGCCTGACAGCCGTTCCTCCTCATTGATCATAATGCAGATCCAGCTCAGATGCAGTAACTGCAACTGTAGCAGTCAGTCAAGGGGAAAGTGGCGGTTTCTTAGACGGATAGTTTAGTTCCTAGGCCATTTGGGGCTTTACAGGTCAAAAAACAGCTTCTTAAAATCAACCTGGCAATCAGACAGACAGACAACGCAGATGGTAGTGCACAAGTTTAATATGCCTACAGACAGAAACACTGATAACAGGGGCAACCAAGTTTAGCACCAGCTGCAGTGTTTTGGATGAAGATATAGCCCCATGTAGAGCTCATTGCACTAGCCTCATCTTGAGGAGATAAACAGATGACAGTCTGAAAGTTTGGCCCTAGGTAGATGACAAATGGTCAACCTGGCTGTAGCTGTTATCTGATTTCCCAGCAGCAACTGGGAGCCTAACCTCAAATTACAAACCCAATCAGCAGATGGCAGAGGTACACCCACAGTCAAAGCAGCAGAAATTACTATCACCATCTCATCTAGGAGCTTTCCCCAACCAACCAACATCACTTGTGTCTTATCTGGATTGAGTCTCAGCCACCTAACCCTCATCTATGCCCAAATCTCCCTGAGACATTGAGTAATGTCGTCAACCATTCCCACCGGCTCAATGGAGATAGAGATATAAAGCAGCATGTCATCTGCCTACTGGAGCCACTGCAACTCATGCCTTCCCACAAACCTTCCCCATGGCCTCATATACATATTAAATAAGTGGGGTTACAATATAGGCCTCAGAAGAACCCCACATGAGAGCACCATCAGAGTGGGAGAGCCACTACTTAACACGTCCCTCTGAGAGAGCTCAACAAGCTGGGAATAGAGCCACAGAAAAAATAGCCTTGTCCAGCCTTACTGTGGTTAGCAAAGAGGTCAAAAGCTGTTTCAAAGACTGTGTTTCATCACAACCTTTTCAATAATCATTTAAAAAATGTAAGATTTGCTGCAGGGCAAGATAATCAGTATCAATTGATGATTGTACAGGTTGTAAAAAAGCTTCTTTCAGGGGAGCAGGCAGTCTGCACTCCCTCATGGAAGCACTGACCTCTACTAACAAAGGATCAAATATTTTCCTGCAGGCCTTCACTGGGCAAGGTGGACATGGGTCTCAGCACAAGTTGATGGCCAAAGCATTTTTACACCACCAGTATTTCAGAGAAACACACTGGCCAAAGCTCAAGCAGAGAAGACACAACATTTGTTCTCTCGGGAAAAAGCTGTGCTCCCATGGAGTCAGACAGTTCCAGCCAAAGAAAGTGATTTATTACATAAAATAAGAAAATTCCTCATAATTGGGGGTATTTGAATCAACAGCCCAGTGGAAGTAACTCGAGCAGTCCATCACCTAAGACAAATTCATTCATCATTCAACTGCTGTGGTGCAACAATGCCGGGACATAGAATCAAATCTGTGACAGCAATGCAGTACATTACCACTCTGAAACCTACTCTATTTCTGTAACTAGCAATGAAAGTTTCTGTAAAACCGACAACTGGGTCTAGTTTTGGAACTGTTAACATGAGAACTGTTGTGCTGGAGGGTTTTTTCCTCATTTACATTGATATTATTTTGTTAGGCGATGTGTGAGCCATAGCCCCTGTTGGGCATTTTTTAAAGACAGGAGGTGTATCTGCCAAATTGGTTTTTGTTTCCTCTGTGCTATAGTTTATATTTGCCCTGGCATTGCCACTGATGGTGAAGTTCCTGCTCAGCTCCTCCCCCAGAGCAATTCATCAACTGGCTGCTTTCCTAGCTCTCCTATCCTTCATTTCCAACCAAGTCATCATCACCCTGAGTATGACAGTATCAACATTTACAAAAGAAAATAAGGAGCTATTTCCGTAAGCCTTTGAAAGCTGTAGACATATATACTTACAGCTGAGCATTCTTTTGGCTGGTCATTTATTTTACAGACAGAAAGTAACATCAATGCATTATATTTTCTAGAGCATTAACAATGTGATCAGAACTGTTACTAGGAACTAATTTAATACTATAATAATAGCATGAAAGTAGAAAAACTAGAAGTGTACACCTGAACCAAACTGAAGGATGACAAGCCAATAAACCCAGAAGGGATGGATTTTTTTCTTTTTTACATAATATTGGAGTTACATATATTTTACACATGCTTAATGTATGCTTATAAAATATACTAACTTTCTAGGCACCGCTTTATTTAAAGACTTGTTCCAATATGGATTATTAACTAGACAGGCTTCTACACTCAGTTGTCAATTGTTGATGCAACAGGTGCATCTTCAAAAAATATTCATGAAGAAATTGCTCCTGCAAAACCTGGAATTTGCATTTGAAGTGGAATGTGCACAGGAGTTATTTGGTCACCCACATACCATTTTGTGTGCACAAGTGCATCGTTCTCACAGCCACAACTGGTACGTGCCATCTTCGCTGAAAATAGTGTCTTTAATTTTAAAGTCCATATAGAGCAGATTCCCTCTATCATCATTCAAAGATGATTTGAAACCATAGGCCAAATACTTGGCCCTTGTTTCTGCCCTGAAGCTGCCCTGAAGGGGTAGTGAAGGATTCCTCCCATGCAAAGGAATCTTTATGTGCTGCAAGGCCAGGTTCTATCCCCCTGCTCATTTCACCTAACAGGCCTGTTGTGGGTGGGGCTGAGTACATGACACAGCACCAGATCTTCAGCCACAACACATGTGCTCACTAAAGCCAACGTAACTTAGAACAAATATGAAGTTACTCTAAATTGTGCCAGGGGCCATTTAGGGCCTTTCCCACCCCCACCCCCTTCTCATCTGCATCAGGAATAAACGCAGTGCAGTTGCATATTAAGCCCGAAAGGCCTCAATGGAAATGAGACCTTACTGTGCAAATAGATATTAGTAGATATTTCAGGAAAATGACTCTTGAAACATTGTAGTGTAATGATCACTGTGGCCAAGATGTGTGACAACTATACTAATGACCTTCCAAAATAACTATTTTTAATACCTTTTATGAACATAAACAAATTCAGTCTTCTAATGAATTTTCAACCTTTAAGACGCCTTGCCTTTGAACTGTACATGCTCCTCAAAAACTGAAAGGGACAACATCATAGATTTGACTCTTAATCTATTAAAGTACAGTAATTTGTGACAATTTATGTCTGTAATTAAGTACGTAGTAAGTTTTTCTCCATGAGTAATAAAGGTGAATTTTAAAAATGTATTAAGGTAACTCATGGCTCCTTCTATCCTTTTTAATAGCATGTCAGAGTTTTTAGGGAAAGAAAGGACATCAGTATAGCAAATAAAGGAGCTTAACAATTGTATGGGTCATCAAGAAATCAAAGCTCAGTCCAGCATAGCATGCATAAAAATCTCTGGAGCTTTTGTACTAAAGAGATAAAGTAATTGGTAACCACTGTCTGTAAACAAAAAGTTTGGCAACTCAAGTAGTGTCTCTGCATACCTTGCATTTGTTGAATGATTTCCAAAATTGAAGCTTTCCCATGGGAAGGCAAAGAAACAATAGCAATTTCTTCTGAATGAAACTCTCCTCAAAGCCAAAGAGTAAACATACAGTGTATGACCTGAGAGTTTGCTTTAACTGCACAAGTAGCCAATTACATCACTAACCAAAATACACTGGAAAGGAATTCCTAAGAGAAGGCTGAAAATGAGATGGTGACTGATAAGCAGTAAAGTAAGTGTGTGAGAGAGCGCGCGCGCGAGATTGCGCTATGAAATTTGGGGACTTATCAATGTTCTGGACAGCTATATGCAATATACAGGGAAACCTGTGCATCTTACCTGGGAATTTATTGCAGCTTTGACAGAGGGATCTTGATAAGCCACAGCCTCTACACCAAAAGGGCGGTGGGGGGGAACCTGTCATGTGCTAATCATGGAATGTGATTACAACATGCCCTAGATGAACTTCTCAACATCAAACAGTGAAATAGCTTGGGAAAGAAGAGAGTGGAAGCTTTTGTGGAATTTAAATTCTCCCTTGAAATTAATGGCAAAGATCTACTTATTACCCGGGAAGCATTCAAGATCCAGACATTTGAATCAGAAAAAAATCTTGTATTTTACAGGGAAACTACATATATTGAGATATGAGCTAGATGTACATTCACACCAGATTTGCTTACATGCAAATCACTACTGGAATTTGTTCAAAAGATGTAGAGTATCTTTTGAACTGATTTTTAAAGACCATTTATGATGAAAGTGGGGTTAGACATTAAAAACCACATATTGATATCTATCCAGGTAGTCATACTGGGCTCAGAAAGGAAGACAAACGTTTGAGTACAGAAATTTGAATTCATTTACCAACCTACATTTGCATGTAGGTGTACCACAAAAATTTGCAAAATTTGTTTAAATTTGTGAAAAAAAAATATATTTAGATGGATGTTTATAAGCCTCAATACTCATCTTTGTGCAAATTTGTGCAAATTGCACTCATAATTGTGGTAAATTCATTAAAAATGTAGCTGTGAAATGAGTATGCATTTTTGTGCAAGCAACTTATCTATGTGATGGATTCTCCATCAACTGTAGTCTTTAAATCAAGACTGGATGTCTTTCTACAAGATATGCTTTTGCTGAGACAGAAGTTATGAGCCTGATACAGAAATTATTAGGTGAAATTTTTTGCTGAGTGTTATACAGGAGGTCAGACTAGATGATCATGGGTCTTTCTGGCCTATATATCAAATTATTCAAGAAAAATTCTGGAGGAAATTATGCCCAGTAAATTGATCCAAGAATCCATCTGCTTACACATCATAGTATTGAAGTAGACTAACATTTAGCTAAACCCATCTACTTTAATTCAAGCGCCACATTCTCTGGAGATTGTGGCACTTTTGAAAGGTGACAATTAGACCAGCAAACAGTTAAGTTTAGAGGCTGCTACAGCCACCATTATAACACAAAAGATATAGGTAGGCCTGGTTGCAAATTGAAGTTTGCAATTTAAACAAACAACATTTCAATAAAAAGGGTAAAAATATTGTGAATATTTCATGCATTTCTGGCCAACTATGATTCTCTGATCAAAAAAATTTCTTTTGTTTAAATTTTGATGGAAAAGGGGGCATTTCATTAAAATTGTTGCAAAAACTTATCCATTTTTGACCAGCTCTAGATTTTGCCCTACTTTAGAGATAAGCAATAGAGATTCAAAGGGTAGAATCAATTCCTAAATTAAATAAAACCTTATCCAGGTATCAATGTGACTTTTTATCTTTAGAAAAAAAATGACCACATTGTTTTAATGAGTAATTAATGTAAAATAATGTATAAATCATGCCTCTGCCAGATCAGTTTTCCTTTGTCTCAGCAAATATCTGATCATGTCGTTTTGCCAGAAAACTTACATGGCAGGTTTGTGAAAACTAAAGAAGGAAAACCTGGAGATGTACAGTATAATTATGAAGAGACATTTTCCAGTGCCCTCCAACATTATGTGCCAAAGTCAGTATTCTTAATGAACTTCATTTTCCCCCTGTGTTTTTATATGAGGACAACATATGATTTTCCAAATATCAGTTTCTTAGACTTGTCCTCTAAGTCAGTTGTGACAAAGTTTTTATTATATCTACTATATACGTAAATCTCTGAACTCTAGATTAACTGACAGACATTCCACATTTTCTGACATTATTTTGATTTTTGGTATTGGCACAAATAGCTCCTGCTAATAAAAATATCCATTTGGGAAATACATTTGTTGCCAGGACAATTTGTGTATCCAAAGGCCAAATTGCAAAAGATTAGACTTTTTTAAGATCTTGGGTTGCTTGTGGCATCTCCAAAAGGTTCTTCTTGAAGTTTGCTATGTACATTTGCAGTGATCAGTTTCCTGCTGTGTTTATGGCTTGGAATGGAAAGAATTCAAAGATTGCTCCAGTAATGCATACTCTTCCAGTGCTCACGTGGAAACTCCCTGCCTGCTTAGCAGTGATATTTTTTCTCTTGTGAATAATGCACGCTAAGGCAAACCTGAACCAGGTCTAAAAGTGGAGCAGCAAGTGGAGAAGACCATGGGTGAAATTCTGGAAAGACTCCCATTGACATCAATGGGGCCAGGATTTTATCATAGTACTTTAGTTCCTAGTATGACACTCATTTAATCTGAGCCAACTAGCCATTTATTTTCAAGTGGAATGAAGAGTTCTGAGTATTTAGCTGAAAAGTAGGGCTGTCAATTAATTGCAGTTAACTCACGCGATTAACTCAAAAATAATTAATTGTGATTAATCTCACAGTTACATGGAACTTGCTCATAACAAATTCTTTGAGGGTGAAATTATCCATGTTTGGTCTCATACAAAAGGTGAGCTTTTTTAGAAAGATTGATTATCAAATCTGTTCAGTCATTTTTGACATCTGTCAATCCATTTTGTGTGTGTGTATAAACATTGTATTATGTGTGTGTCTGCGTGTGTGTGTGTGTGTGTGAACACGTGCATACACACACACAAAATATATAATTAGGGTGAACATCTTAAATAAAAGTTTGGTGTTTTATCCCTCATTTTAGAAATGGATAATAGTAAGATATGTTAAGTCTTCAAATTCTAAAATATCATTTTAAATTAGTAGTCCCCTCAGACTGTTGCACACAAATACCAATTGAAATTTATGAAATATTTTTGAATGTTTTTCTACATTTTTAATTATATAGATTTCTATTGCAACACAGAATACAAAGGGTACAGTGCTCACTTTATATTATTTTTATTACAAATATTTGCACAGTAAAAATGATAAAGAAATAGTATTTTTCAATTAACCTCATACAAGTACTGTAGTGCAATCTCTTTATCCTGCAAGTGTAACTTACAAATGCAGATTTTTTTTTGTTACATAACTGCTCTCAAAAACAAAACAAAGTTAAACTTTAGTGCCTACAAGTCCACTCAGTCCTACTTCTTGTTCAGCCAATCACTAAGACAAACAAGTTTATTTACATTTATAGGAGATGCTGCTGCCTGCTTCTTATTTACAATGTCACCTAAAAGCGAGAATAGATGTTCGCATTGCACTTTTGTAGCCGGCGTTGCAAGGTATTAACATGTCAGATATGCTAAACATTTGTATGCCCCTTCATGCTTCGGCTACCATTCCAGAGCACATGCTTCCATGCTGATGATGCTTATGAAAAAATAATGTGTTTATTAAATTTGTGACTGAACTCCTTGGGCCTGGTCTACACTAGGAGTTTATGTCGAATTTAGCTGCGTTAAATCGAATTAACTCTGCACCCGTCCACACAACAAAGCTATTTAGTTCGACGTAGAGGTCCCTTAAATTCGACTTCTGTACTCCTCCCCAACGAGGAGAGTAGCGCTAAATTCGACATGGCCAGGTTGAATTAGGGTAGGTGTGGATGGAAATCGATGCTAATAGCTCCGGGAGCTATCCCTCAGTGCACCACTCTGTTAACGCTCTGGACAGCAGTCCGAGCTCGGATGCTCTGACCAGCCACACAGGAAAAGCCCCGGGAAAATTTGAATTCCTTTTCCTGTCTGGGCAGTTTGAATCTCATTTCCTGTTTGGACATTGTGGCGAGCTCAGCAGCACTGGCAACGATGCAGAGCTCTCCAGCAGAGATGGCCATGCAATCTCAGAATAGAAAGAGGGCCCCAGCATGGACTGATCAGGAAATCTTGGATCTGATCGCTGTGTGGGCGATGAGTCCGTGCTTTCAGAGCTGCGATTGAAAAGATGGAATGCAAAGATCTACTAGAAGATCTCCAAAGCCATGACAGAGAGAGGATACAACCGGGATGCAACGCAGTGCCGTGTGAAAATCAAGGAGCTGAGACAAGGGTACCAGAAGACCAAAGAGGCAAACGGACGCTCCAGATCCCAGCCCCAGACACGCCATTTCTACGAGGCACTGCATTCCATCCTAGGTGCGGCCGCCACCACTACCCCACCACTGACCATGGACTCTGAGGATGTGATATTGTCGACGCCCGCTTCCTCGGAGATGGTAGTGGACGGGGAAGATGAGGAAGGAGATGAGGAGGACGAGGCAGTCGACAGCGCTTACAACGCTGATTTCCCAGACAGCCAGGATCTCTTCATCACCCTCACAGAGATCCCCTACCAATCGTCCCCAGGCGTTAACCCGGACCCAGAATCAGGGGAAGGATCAGCCAGTAAGTGTTTTAAACATGTAAACATTTATTTAGAACAGAACAGGAATATTAACTGTGGGTTTTTCATGATTAGATTGTCCTAGGCACTTAAAGTTTTAGTCTTTGGCAGTGCAACTGCTGCAAAAAAATCTAACAATGTCCGGTATATCTTGATTGGTTTGCCCTAGGTGCTCTACTGTTTAGTCCTTGCCAATGCAGCTACAGTAAAATGCGGTCTATATGTCCGGGGATAGAGCAGAAATCCTCATGGGACATCTCCATGAAGCTCTCCTGGAGGTAATTGGAAAGCCTTTGCATGAGGTTCCTTGGGAGAGCGGCCTTGTTGTGTCCTCCGTAGTATGAAACGTTTCCGCGCCAGGCTATCATCAAGTACTCCGGTATCATTGCCTTGCACAGCATGGCGGCATACGGCCCTGGTCTTTGCAGGCTTTCACGAAGCATGCGTTCTTTGTCGCTGTCTGAAATCCGCATCAGAGTGATGTCGTTCATGGTGACCTGCTTTGAATTAGGGGAATGTTACTATTGGGACTGCTTGCCTGTTCCTTTACAGAACTGTCACCGGCAGTTTACAGCCATGCGGTGGAGGCGGGAGAGGGGCAGCATAGAGGGATCTTTCCCGGGGACAGCCGCGAGGGGGTGGGACAGGGGCAGAGTTCATACTTGCCGAATTGCTGGCAGCAGGAACTGGCCAATGCTAGGAGCATTGCTTTGAACGTCAAAGTAGGGCAATGCTATTATTAAAGTTTTAAGGTGCCACAAGTCTACGGCTTACCATGTCAGCCTGCTACCCAAATTCAGCTGTCCTGTTCCGCTTCTGTGATCTGCACTGCAAGACCCCAGGGACTGAATGCGAAGGCCGAAAATTCGACCTTGTCCTGAGTGCGCATGTGATAGGTGCTGTGAATGGTCTTGTTCACAGAGAAAGACTATTTTCTTTGTTCACCAAAAACTTTATCTTTCGAGGAATTCACTCCCTTTTTCCCCTCCCACAGCTGTGACTGTCTCCCGACCTACCCAGTCATCAGACTCCCAGAGGCTGGCACAGATTAGGTGTAGAAAGAAAAGGACACGGGACGACATGTTCTCAGAACTTATGGACTGCTCCCGAGCCGAGGCAACCCTGCAGACTCAGTGGAGGGAGAACATGTCCCAATACCAGCGAGCACACAGTGAACGGGAGGAGAGGTGGCGGCAGGAAGACCAACAGGCGACTCAAACGCTGCTTGGACTAATGATGGAGCAAACGGACACGCTCCGGCGCCTTGTGGATGTTCTGCAGGACCGGAGGCAGGAGGACAGAGCCCCGCTGCAGTCTATCTGTAACCACCGTCCCCCACCACAAAGTCCCATACCCCCCTCACCCAAAGTACCAAGAAGGAGGGGCTGCAGAGTCAGTGAAAACTGTCACTCTACCCCTGCAGACTGCTCAAGTGGCAGAAGGCTGTCATTCCCCAAAATTTGATAAGTCCTTTCCTTCCCGCCTCACCCAAGCCCCCATCCCAGTTTCACCCCCTAACTGTGTAGTTGCTAATAAAAAATACGATTGCGTTGGCTACTTGCATCACAACAACCCCCACGGTAGATTTGCCCATGCCAAAGTGGTTCGCGACTGACCGGTAGCTGTCTGGCGTTGCAAGCTTCCAGAGGGCTATGGCCACTCGCTTCTGGACAGTCAGGGCTGCACGCATCCGGGTGTCCTTGTGCTTCAGGGCAGGGGACAGCAACTCACAAAGTTCAAGGAAAGTTCCCTCCGCATGCGAAAGTTTCTCAGCCACTGGGATTCATCCCAGACCTGCAGCACTATGCGGTCCCACCAGTCCGTGCTTGTTTCACGTGCCCAGAATCGCCATTCCACGGCATCAACTTGACCCATTGCCACCATGATGTTCACGGCGCGGGGTCCCGTGCTTTGTGACAGGTCTGTGCCACTCTCAGACTTCATGTCCTCATCGCGCTGCCGTAGCCTCCTCGCCCGATTTCTCAGCGTCTGCCTCTGGAAAATGTGGCTGATAAGGTGCGAGGTGTTGACAACGGCCATAACTGCAGCGATGGTCGCAGTGGGCTCCATGCTCGCAGTGCTGTGGCGTCCGCGCTGTCACTCACCAGAAAAGTGCGCGAACTGATTGCCCGCCAGCGCTTTCAGGGAGGGAGAGCAGGAGTGATGGTTGGATGACGACAGTTACCCAAAACCACCCTCGACACATTTTTTTCCCCCAGCAGGCATTGGGGGCTCGACTCAGAATTCCAATGGGCAGCGGGGACTGCGGGAACTGTGGGATAGCTGCCCACAGTGCACCGCTTCCAATGTCGACGCTTGCCCCGTTAGTTAGTGTGGACTCACACAGTCGAATTACTGTCCTTAGTGTGGATACACACATTCGACTTTGTAATATCGATTCCACATATTCAATGTAAGTGAAATCGAACTACTCTCGTAGTGTAGACATACCCTTGGAGGAGAACTGTATGTCTTTGGCTCTGTTTTACCCGCATGCTGCCATATACTTCATGCTATAGCAGACTCGGATGATGACCCAGCATGATGTTCGTTTTAAGAACATTTTCACAGCAGATTTGACAAAATGCAAAGAAGATACCAATCAGAGATTTCTAAAAATAGCTACAGCACTTGACCCAAGGTTTAAGAATCTGAAGTGCCTTCCAAAATCTGAGAGGGACAAGGTGTGGAGCATGCTTTCAGAAGTCTTAAAAGAGCAACACTCCAATGCGGAAACTATAGAACCTGAACCACCAAAAAAGAAAATCAGCCTTCTACTGGTGGCATCTGACTCAGATGATGAAAATGAATATGCATCGGTCCACTCTGCTTTGGATCATTATCGAACAGAACCCATCATCAGCATGGATGCATGTTTTAGGAATGGTGATTGAAGATGAAGGGACATATGAATCTTTCGCACATCTGACACATAAATATCTTGCGACGTCGGCTACAACAGTGCCATGCAAACTCCTGTTCTCACTTTCAGGTGACATTGTAAACAAGAAGCGGGCAGCATTATCTCCTATAAATTATAACCAAATTTGGTTGTCTGAGCAATTGGCTGAAGTAGGAATGAGTGGACTTGTAGACTCTAAAGTTTTAAATTGTTTTCTTTTTCAATGCAGTCATATTTTGTACATAAGTCTACATTTGCAAGTTCAACTTTCATGATAAAGAGCTTGCACTACAGTACTTGTATGAGGTGAATTGAAAAATACTATTTCTTTTGTTTTTTGCAGTGCAAATATTTGTAATCAAAAATATATAGTAAGCACTATACACTTTGTATTCTGTGTTGTAATTGAAATCAATATATTTGAAAATGTAGAAAATTTCCACAAATATTTAAATAGATAGTATTCCATTATTGTTTAACAACGCGATTAATCACGACTGATTTTTTTAATCACTTGACAGCCCTACTTAAAGGCTTGCTTTATCAATTAATATTGTATTACACTGTGATAATAGTCTTCATGCATGTCTTCTCTTGGGGAAATATATCCTCACAAGGATATGGGAGCATGAAAAAATGATGATGAGAATGGAGGAGGATTACAAGAATATAATGTCTGAAATGATGCATTTTATATATCTTCCTCTCGCTAAGTAACCAGCCTTATATTCTTTGCCCAATACCATTTTTGGATTATCTTCTTCCCTTAACTAATCTTAAGGGAGTGACTATATAATTAAAAGTGGCTGATTCAATTTCCCACTCCAACTCCTAAATATAGTGACCTGAGAGACACAAGCAGTATCAAAATCTATGTTGTCCTTCCTCTCTTCAAAAGAGAGGAACATTGACTAACATGTATGCTACGTAGCAATGGGCCAAAGTAAATAGCAACATTTTTAGTATTTCATTTCTTGCTGACTAGTTACTTCAGCACCAGTGATTCCTTAGCTGAAGCTGGAAAGGGAAGAAGAGCATAGATGAGATTATAACTCCTTTTTCAACTCATGCAAGTGGAGAATCTTACTTGATAGAAGGAATGTATTCATTGCTTTCTTCAACTTGATGTAGACCTAATATGGCAGCCACTTGACAGTTGATTGTCCTTCGGTGCCAGCCAGCCAATCTCTGACAAATTTCAGTATTTTTAGCTTAGCCATAACCACTCCACAGGAAAAGAGTAATTCTTCTGTTAAAAAGCCTTTGAAGAGAATCCAGGGGTTCACTTCAGAAAGGTGCTCCAATGAGGTGAGATGGTGGAAATTCTGATTGCGTTTCCCCTCTCTCCCAAGAAGTTTATTGTAGGCAAAGCTATTAGCAATGGCTTAAGTTTGCCCAAAACTTCCTATCTTAAGACCCTGCTGTCAGTTGCTTATAATTTTGCCAGTTTGTAAGCACTTGAAGTTTCCCATTCCAGAGATCTGCCTCAAACGGAATTTTTCTGGGAATTTTCAGCTAAAATGGTGCAGAGGTAACCTTAATTGTGGAATTTCCTAACTTTTGAGTGTTTGATTTTTTAATATTTCCTTAACGTAGGGTTTTTAATGTAATTTATGAAAAGTTCAAGATACACTGCATGCTCTTCAATTCAGTTATGCATTTGCAGTACAAAATTCTCATACATGTTGGAAATGTGGTTGTGGTGTAAAATTAAAGTTAATTTTTTAAAATCAACATAAATAGCACTATGGAGGCTGTAATAACGATATTGATTTATTTACATATTCACTCCACTTTCTGGATACCTGGATGCTTGATGAAATTTCCTATTTGCAACATTGGCAGCGGGCATGGCAGCAGATTTTAGATCTAGACTGAGATTTTCAAAGGAGTCTAAAGTTGGATAACTAACTTCCTTAGGCACCTCCAAAACCCCAGACCTAATGCACAAGACCTAAGCCTTTGCTCAGATGTGAGGAAACTGTGTCCTTAACAGTATATAAGAATACATTCTCTTTTGCTGAAAAAGTGTCCAAATATTTCACTCAGCATATACAGCATGCACCATAACATAGCCTTCCACTAATGCAAACCTTAAGATATCTTAACAGAGACTATGTACGAATAACATACTTGTTTCATTTTTCTTCAAATTTAATTTTTCATTATGCTAGATTTCATTCATCAAGCGCTACCCAACCAGAATTGTCTTTGTGCACTCACACAAACATTCTTAGGAAACTCCGTTTTTATGCCTAGTTCAAACCATATTCTGCCCATTTTTGTGAGATACAAAGCTAGGCCCTGTATTCTTACGCCTGGATGTATCAGATTGGCCTACTTAGAACTGCAGAGGGAAATAACAGAGGTAATTGGGACAGGTTGGAGAACCCACTCTTATAATATGTGCCACAGGTTCTTTAATAACCACAGCTGCTCAGCGCCTTTGATTTTACATCTCATCCAAAAGACAGGCACTCTAGTGGCAGAGCAAACCCTAACTCCAGAATGGAACATCAGTATTAACTTGGAGGCAAAAGTGGCAACTGCTGAGTCATCACCATTACTTCCTGCAGTACCCTCATGTTCCCTGGAGAGCTCCTACCCTACTAAACCAGATCAAAACACTAGGGGTACGGTTGTAGATATAAAATACTTCCAAAATGTTACATGCCAATTATTGATTCATAAATAGTACCCTTGCCCTGGGGCCACTGTAATTTACGTTCCAGTTTTTCATGTTTTTTCAAGGTTATTTGTAAAGAATGCTCATTTCTTCTGTGATTCCAGCAGTTCTGCCCTTGTGCCTTTGGATTCCTCTAGTTTCAGAGATGACTAAATAAAGGGCACTTTCTTTGCTGAGGGAGACAGCCTAGATGAATAATGCTGTTACTATCTTTACACATAAAGCATTCCATGCATTTTGTTAAATATATATATATATAATTATTTCAATATACTGTTGTGATATGACTCTCTCTAATGAAAAGTACATTATGAATGGAACTAAAATGTAAAACCCATACAGAAGCCTTTATAATGTCGAGGGACATAGCTAATAAGAAATGCTACAAATAATTTTTTTTCTGTGACAATATAGTTTTAGAGGAGTCCCGGGATCCTTATTATATGTCATAGCAGGCATCAAATTCTTCATGCCTAACAATGTATCTGATATGACAGTAATATCACAAGTAGGTCACTGTTATCTATAATCAATAGACACATCCACTTTGCTTTAATTCCAATAGGGTTTGGGTGTTTTTTTTTTTTTTTTTTTTTTTTTTTTTTTTTTGAATTATTGGAATTAAAGCATAAGAAAAGGTATTGGACCTTTTGTTAGTATTACAAACACTTTTCATCAGGTTTCCTACTGGCCAGCAGCTGCTATTTCACTGTATTTTGATTTTATCCTGGATACACAGGAAATATATTATAATGGATAATATTGCACTGACAGTGGGTTTGGACCAGATGACCTTATAGGTCTTTTCCATCTCTAATTTCCATGAATCTTCTTGTGTAACCATCAGCAACAAAAACATTTACCCAATATTTTTGAGAATTCTCTTTGGATTATTTTAAAATGGCTTTTAGAGAACAAAGAAGAGGCACATAAAACTTGATTAGTATAGCCCAGGCAGGCACTAGGGGCAAAAGTAATTACCATAGGCCTGGAAGCCAGGAAAAAGCAAGTCCTTATCACTGTATGGCATTGATCCATGGGCACTTAGTCTATGTTACTTAAGCTTTCTGTCTTAATTTCCCAATCTGTACAATGGGCAGAATAATATTGTTGAGAGACTGAGTAGTTACTGTTTGAAAAGGTAAATAGTGTAGATGTAAATATAAATAAATGTAAATAAGTATAAAAAATGTGCAACACTTGTGATAAGGACATTGAAGTAACTGGAGAGAATAAGAGCTTTATTATTTATCTGTTTACTTTTGTTACAGAAGCACCCAAATTCTTCAATCAGGCTAAAGCACCCCATTCTGTACAGAACAAGGTATTGTACCCCTAAGGTCTTACAATCTAAGACAAGAGCTTGCAAATCTTGAGCTCATTTTTCCGATCAACGTATATTATTTCATATTTAATCATGCCTTGCTTAAAATTAATACAAAGGGAAAATTACACTGGGTAATATTTTAAAATCAACCCTCTTCTACTAATAGCTTAGTGCCAGGGAATTAGAGTCTTTTTTACTGGGCATATCATCTGGGAAACCCATCTACCGACAACCTCCACTGAACATTGCCTAGTTTGCCAGTTTCCAGTCCAATGGAAAGTCATTAACGGCTCTTTAGTGGCCTGTAAAACAAATCAATGCTCTCATTCCAGTTATTAATGGACAAGAAGCAATATTTTTAAAAAAATCCATAAGAGGTATTAATTAGAATCCTAGTTGTCAGTCTGAGCAGTAAAAGCCAATGATAGACTTGGCATTGAGTCCAAACCTCACTCTCACCCTCTGGATATGGTGCACTCTAGAAAACAATTAGGGTAGGTTGGCCAAGCATTGTGGGAGAAATACTTAATTTCTTACTTGGGTTTTCTGCAGTCTTTGCTCAAATCAATTCAATTTTTTTCCTGAGCAAGGACTTCATGATTTGGCTCATTTGTTTTTACTGCCAAATCATTCTTAGAGTTACAGTCTAACCTGGCAGGCAAAGCTTTCCTTCTGAAAATCCTGTTCTTGCAAAAGGAAGTTGTGTGCTATGCTGCTTAGTTCAGTTAAAGTTGCAACAAAAATAGATGTTTATATAGTGGGGTGGCCAAACTGTTGTGGGTATGTCTACACTACCCGCCACATCGGCGGGCAGCGATTGATCCAGCGGTGGTTGATTTATCGCATCTAGTCTAGACGTGATAAATCAATCCCTGAGCGCTCTCCCGTCGACTCCTGTACTCCACCACCACGAGAGGCGCAGGCAGAGTCGACGGGGGAGCAGCAGCCGTCGACTCACCACGGTGAAGACATTCACGTAGTTATTCATGTAGCTGAAGTTGTGTAACTTAGATCGACCTCTCCTTCCACCCCCCCCCCCCAGTGTAGACCAGGCCTGACAAGCCACATGCAGCTCTTTTACAGTTAAACTGCAGCTCCCCCCGTCCCTCCCCCCCATTCTACACCTTTCAGATTGGGGGAGGGGAGCTCAGAACCTCTGCTTTGGTGGTGCGATAGGGGCTTCTGCCCAGCAGGAAGAAGATCGGGGCTTCAGCCCTACAGGGTGCGCCTGCCAGCAGGCTTCAACAAGAGCAAGGCTGAAACCCCAAGCCTCGGCAGGCATGCCCGGGCTCTCAAACTTCTGAAGATTGTCGTATACAGCTTGGCGGTCAGTAAATTTGGCCACCCCTGATATATAGGCATAGACTTGCTATATGAACTAAACATGTACTATTAACTAGGGTGTATAATACAAACATCATAGAGTCAGAAGATCCATAGGAAAAATAAGTGGAACAATTATCTTGACAAAGACAAGAAACTTTGTCTTCACTTAGCTCTTAATCTTGTAATGTCCAAGAAGTTCCTTTATGAACCAGGTAAAGCTCACAATCAAATATCCTGAGACTTATTCAGCTTTGTGACTGGCACAGTACTCTGTGTGCTTAAAGGCACTAGGTGTATTTGTGCACTGGTAGAGTTCACATTAAATATTTGTGCAAGACAGAGTTTTATTCTGATATCTCAAGCTACATGAACATGAATCATCCATTCATAAGATTTTATTCTTTGAAAATGTAGGAGTGTGATTGGTAGATAATGCCAAGAAATAGAATGTTAATTCTAGTTTTATGAATTAAATGCCATGTCGTTTGATATTGCTACCCAGGTGTTCAGGGTGTTAACCACAACAAACTTATTGTAGTCATTCCAAAGCTATAAAAGAAAGCAAACATGTGCAGTTTTAGTGGAGGAATGTAACCAAGAGCTACTGCTGGGTGACCTGAACCAAAAATAAAAATATGGATGACTCAAATCACTTGCCAAACAACTTTTAAAACTGATTTTAAAGTCAAACAAAACACTGCAGAAGCTTTGAACTAGAGGAAGCAGATGCCTTTACTGCTGTGACATGCATTTCCACCCAGCAGGTAGAGGGGCTGAAATCCGGCCTGATCAGGTCACTAATGAGGATTCAGTGCTAACAGCAGATTGGAAGAAGCCAGTAATAACAACATTTTTACATATGATTTCCTGATACATGGAAGTTAGATATTTCCACTATTTCATCTTTTATTTTTCTTAAAATGAACTGCTGAAAGTTAAATTGCTGGTGTATTTGCATGCATTCCATTATCAATTCTGATATGCAGCAGTTTAATAAACTCTACTACATAGGAAAAATTCTGTCCTCAGATATGGACATGTTATTTCCACTGAGTTAAATGGGTGTTGTACATATGGATGGAAGGGCAGAATTTGACTTCATGTTTTCATTTAATATGACTTTTGTCTCCTTGGTTTTATTAAAATCAAAGTCTCTTCATTGTCCATTGAAAAGTATCGTTGTACTCATCTTAGTGTAGGTGCTTGATTTAATATTTCTATCCTGTATATTTTAAGAGGGCCTTACCCAGTGTTTACGCGGTCCATACACACTGGATTTTGCCTGAGTAAGGACTGAGTAATCTCTCTGAAAAGTCCTGAAAGTTTAGCCCATATAAATTAAAATTTAAAATTTCTTTCTAGGTCATCTATGATAAAGGCATTTGAGTTCTAGAAAGGAATGATATTTACTAGGAAACCTCTGCTTGAAGGGGGAACAAAAACCACTCCACACTGTCTATTATTTATTTCTCCGAGAAACTGCTGATGCCACTCTCCATTTCCATTTCTCAGATTTCCCCCCAAAGGTCCCTGATGTCAACTGCAGGCTGGTCCTAGTGTGTTTCCCAAGGGAAAACTTTGTGTGGCAAAGGCATAGATTGGAAACAGTGTGAAAATACATTGAATGCAGAGCTGTAGTGACAACAGAGGCATATTTAAAATTTACACAGTTCCCTAGGATATTGCATCAGCATCTCAGCTGGGACACACTAAATGAACAAAAGCACTCTTTCATTATTGTAACTACTCATTATAAAACACTTTTTTAAAAAATAGAAGACCTGATTTGATTAAAATTCCTCTTCTTTCTCATCAGTTAAGCTGGCCGTTCCAAGGAGTTTAATGGCTCGTGATGCCTATGTTCATAGGTTTCACCACATGCATCTGATGAAGTGGGCATTCACCCACGAAAGCTTATGCTCCAATACATCTGTTAGTCTATAAGGTGCCATAGGACTCTTTGTTGCTTTTTACAGATCCAGACTAACACGGCTACCCCTCTGATAGGTTTCAGAATGTTCACCTAGTCAAGAAATCAGGCTTAATGTTGCAAAGGGCTTTGCTATAGAAGAAATATAATAAGCAGTTCAAATGCTTCCTTCCCCAGAGTAGTGGGAACACAACCCACTGACTACCCCCAGCACTTCTGGCTATTATTTTTTTAATATTTGCAAGTAAATTGAATCCACAAAATATACAGATACACATGTAATGGCCAACCCATATATGCATTTGGCCACAGTGAATGGGGAGTTGAATGGGAATGTACAGATACCTGTTTTCACATGTAATTACACATTTGGGTTGGACACAATATCCTCTGGAGAAGTTCAGATCTGGAACAGAACTTTGTGGCTTGCATCCATGTCTAAAACCAGCTGACATCTGAGTGGTTAATGGCTGCTTATTTTCACTCTTGCTCTTCTATTTGCCTCTTAGCTGCACGTGCCTCTCTTTCACTAGAGGCTCAACCAATCATTAGAAATATTGATTAACCGTGGATCTATGGGTCACTTTTCCTGCACTTGGATAAGGCCTGATTCTCATAGGCAGTGAACATCCAGCTGAAGTCAATGGGAAATGCTGATTGCTTCTAAAAAAAAAAAAAAAATCAGAGCCTTATTATTCTTCACAGAAATATTTTAGAAGTTAGGGAAATCCTCTTTCTGCTCCCAGATTCTAACAGTGACATAATTTCCTCTACTTTTAATGTCCTTATTTAGCTAATTAAGGGCCCACAATTTTAAATCTAAAACTGGGTTTTGCTCTTTGTAAAATTCAACAAACTGTGGTCCTGCATTAAGGAAATATTAAAGAGGAAATGAAAAGTACATTCAATCAAGTTCAGCTTTCAATAACGCACATTGATAAAACAGGGAGAATATACATACCACACATCGGTAGCCCTTGTGATTTAATTTGCACATAAACAGAGTTCATGAACAAGGACCACAGTAAGGCAAATTCACTACAGATCATTTTTATTTTTCTTCTAAATTGGATGGATAAAGCTAGGAGACAAGATGTAATTAATAATTGCTAAAAGGCCTTAATTCTGAAGCAATAATAAACTGACCTGTCTGGATATAATCTCCCTAGAATTAATCTGCCTCAATCCAAACATCTTCAGCACTGATCTTTATTTACCTTTTACAATACATCAGTGTTGCTCAGATAACTTAAGGCTTAATTAATGAATAAGAAACCAAATGTATTCCAGGCTTTTGCTATGGGTCTATCACTCAGGCAGGATGAAAGAAACTTGATTCAGAAGTTACCAGACAGTCAAGTCACGCTAGTTCAGGTTTAGGCCAATACAATGATGCCCACAAAAATTCAAGTAATATGTTCTCATCGCAATTCATAGGAAGTTACATTTATTGCATCTCCACACAACATTCCTTACAAATCCCAAATGTGTCATTAAAGAAGCAATATGAACAGCAGGGTTTGTGGGTACCAAGAATGTCTTAAACCAACCCCCACCCCCCCCATCCCACCCCCAGCAAAGACTGCTGGGACTTGGAAACCAAAAAAACAGCAGTTGCACCACAATGTAGAACATAGCACAATCCACACTGCAATGCCTGCACAGCTATTGCCCAGTACAATGATTTTTCCAATTTGATGTTTTAGAAACACTTTGGGGGCATATATGTACTTGCACAATATATCTGGAGGAGGTATGGCAATCTTCAGTTCATGTCCATTCATGATGCCTTCAACACTAAGAAGTGACATATGCAGGCATTGGTGGGGAAAGCAGGCCCTTTGGTAACCAATTCACATACTGCTTTACATCCACCAGAAAAACTTTCAGTGGGTATTAAAAGCATCCGTGCTCCAAAGCATAAAAAATTGAAAGTGTTTGATCTTACACAGCGTTTGCTATGTAATTCTTGACAGCCAATTGAAATGTATGAATGCCAAAAACAACAGAAAAATACCAGAAGATGCCATCATATCCAGAACCATAAGCATTTCCTGGTGTTCAGTATCCCCATAGCTAGACAGGGAGGTTCCTCCACACAGTGTGGCTGCAACTTCCCTTACAGAAATACCAGGCACAGACTAAAACAGCTGATACTGAATGTGGTTTGTAATACTGATGATTCAGTTTAGAAATGATACAAATAGCTTAGTTCCTTGGTGCTTCAGTTTGCATTTGCAAGTAGCAGCCAGAGAGTCAGGGATATCCCTTGCAATTGTTAAATGAAAGGAAAGATCCTTATTCATAAACTCCAATCTTGAGCCATTACTCAAATCACTGCCTTCTCCCTCAAAGTGAGTCCCACTCAGATTCTGCAGATTTAGTTTGCAGCTCAATATGAGATTATTGTGCCATCTTACTGTAGCCAAAACAACAGTTATGATAGGGCTGTCACTTCCTTTACATGTAACACCTCCTGCCAGATTTTTAAGGCAGATCTTTGTCTTTCTGCAGAACAATTTACTGAATACAAAAATTAAGGTGGTAAAATATGATCTCAGTGTTACTCATTCCAGGGTGGAAGGCTAACATTGCTCCATGCACAGTCAGTCCATCTACTTACCTAAAGTTCTGTACCCTGTTATGTTATTATCTTAAATCTCTCTGTCTTTGGGGGAGAGGGAGGGAAATTATACATATCAGGCCCCACCCCCTTACTCACACTGATCACAACCTTATGCCACTAATAGTCCTGGAAATTAATGGGACTATTTGTAAAGTAATACTCAACAGGAATAATTGTGTAAGAATCCAGACGTATACTATAATAATAAAACAACAGGGTAGGATCATGGCCTAGCTTGTGCTGCAATGCAAAGGAGTGAGGGGTAGCAGGGTGGGAAGGGAAGCAGCCTCTGCAAGGCTACTACATTTGCATTCCCTAGGTTTGAGTATTAGGTGTGGACAGCCTTTGCTCCACACCCTCCAATGCACCTGTTTGCATAGCTATGCCAGTGACCTGGGCAATGCATAATGCAGCAGGTATGTGTCTGGCAGAGGGGTCTTCCCCTGAGGTGCAGGGATAAATCAGGACTTCTCTTAGGCCTGGTCTACACTAACCCCCCAATTCAAACTAAGGTACGCAACTTCAGCTATGTGAATAACGTAGCTGAAGTCGACGTACCTTAGTTCGAACTTACCGCGGTCCAGACGCGGCAGGCAGGCTCCCCCGTTGACTCCGCGTACTCCTCGCGCTGAGCAGGATTACCGGAGTCGACGGGGAGCACTTCTGGGTTCGATTTATCGCGTCCAGACAAGATGCGATAAATCGAACCCAGAAGTTCGATTGCCTGCCACTGAACCAGCGCATAAGTATAGACAAGCCCTTAGTCTCTAAGGTGCCACAAGGACGCCTTGTTGTTTTTGGTGATACAGACTAATACAGCTACCACTCTGAAATCTGCCTTCTGGTCTGCAGTGGGGCAGAACAACATATAATCATAGAATATCAGGGTTGGAAGGGACCTCAGGAGGTCATCTAGTCCAACCCCCTGCTCAAAGCAGGACCAATCCCCAGACAGATTTTTACCCGAGTTCCCTAAATGGCCCCCTCAAGGATTGAACTCACAATCCTGGGTTTAGCAGGCCAATGCTCAAACCACTGAGCTATTCTCCCCATGTTGCCCTTTGCCTGGGGAAAAGCCACTAATGAGCTCATAAAAAATAAAACAACTGATAATTATTTGCATTTTTATAATGCCTTTAATCCCAGGTTCTTGAATAACTTTAGAAGCAGAAATTCAGTTTCATCAAATCCCTATGAAGGTATTTATTAGTAGATAAGTATTATTGGGGGAGATTTCCAAAGACACAGAGGGCAGTCAGGCACCCAACTCCCAGGGGAAGTCAATGAGGATTAGGCACATAACTTGTGACTTTGTAAATCTCCTTCAGTGGGCCTGATTCTCATTTGCACTAAAGCCACTTTACATCACTCTGACAGGTTACATAACCAAAATACTTTAAAGATTCCTTTCTGATCCATTTTAGAGGAAGGGTAAATGAGGTACAAAAAAGGCTAAAGGGACTTGACAAAAGTCTTACAGAGCAGAAAGTCAAGCAGATAATAGAACCCAGGAGCCATGACTCCCATCCTCCTGTTCTACCCACTAGATGCAATATGGCTTCCTAGCTTTATTGCCAATTGCAGCTTTTGTGGCAGCCTTTGACTGTTCATAACACTCATAATTGCATTTTTCCAAATGGTTTTAAGATATCCTGATCCTAGAGTCAGTTCCTGACCACCTGTGCTTGAGTTTTTTCACAACAGCTGCTTTTTCTTAAGTTACCCAGAGGATGAAAGGAGAAACATACAAGGCAGAGGGACCATGGAAACAGTGGTGTTAAGAACTTATTTTGGCTTTGGCTTAAAACAATCTATGAGACTAGAAGAAAAAGAGACAAGATGGGGGACTGGTACAGTGACTGTTTACAACTAAACACCAAATTCACATGTCATTTATTATTTTATCTCGAACATGTTCCAAAATAAACATTTTAATGCTTTTATATGCCACTGAGTGTTTGGCTCATCATTTTATTCCAGAAAAGTCTGATGAATGATCACCTTTCTATAGAATTTTTAAACCAACATATAGAGTTCTACAGCACAGCCATAGCTCTCTATTACATTCTACAGGATGTTTTAAACATTCTAGAAATAAAATCGATCATTCAGTTCCAGAGATTTGTGGAGTTATTTCTACGGTATTTTATTGATGCTCATCCCTATTATTGCTCTAGGACTTTTCCATGATTGTATATTTTAAAGCACTCATCACCATAACATCATAAGAATATGATTAATTCCCATAAAGAGAACCACACCTTGCCTTTTCTTTATTGAGTCAAAGACAGTAGAAGATGGAAAATATCCAAGTGGTACTGGCTAAGTGATTTCATATCTCCATCACAAGGAGCATTATAAATGGCAACTTTGTGGAAAATGGAGACTGAATCACTCTCTCACTCCTGAAAGCAGTCAAGGTTCAGGTGAAAGTAGAGGTACAAGGGTGGAGAGGGAGTTCTGACAGGGAAGCTTGTACTGCTGCTGGCTATCCGGTACCTACATTGAGGACTTCACTCGTCAATTTCCAGGGCTGTCACCTTTCAAAAGCACTAGATATGCACACACACAAAATTAAATTTAATTAAATTAAACATGCTAAAAGAAAACTCTGACAGCCTATTATATGCTCCATAAATGTTAACAGTAATTGCTTCCTATAACTATATTTGCATTAACATTGTAAATACGGAAGGGTGTAACCCTTGAATAGGGTCTTATCAGTTAACCATATAGAAATAAGAAACATTTGGTGAGGTTTTTAAATGTATTGACTCAGCAGCTTTATTATTGGAGAAGTCTTAGCTACATTATCTGAAATGACTGCAAAAAATTCTGTGCAGGCAGCTGGCTCACTTATGTGCTTTTACGCCAAATTTAAGCATGGTGTGTGTGGGGGGGATTTCAATAAGTCTGCTCCCCCTCATAATTCTGAAATAGCAAATGATGACACATATAGTAGCAGCTTTCCAGATTTCTAAATAATAGCAGAATTTTTGCCAAAAGAATCTCAAAACCTCACTGTTTTATTATTAGCCAAAACATAGGACATCCTGTAATTAATAACAGCTAATCTGTACTCCTAATCTTGAAAACACATTGAGTTCAATGACACTACTCAGTTGAGTAGTTGATTATGTATGTTTGCAGGAGTGGGCCTTATGTTTTTCCATACAAAACTCATCTAAGTACCACAAAGTGTAAAGCAAATGGCGATTTATTGGTCTAGAAAATGTGCAATATTTGGTCCGACCCATCCTTCAGGAAAAAAATAATGAGGACAAGTAGCCCATCCTTTTATACTTGGGAGACAGATGCCTCATTGACTGTTTTGGAAATCAGCAAACATTCAGAGATATTGAAACTTTTAGAAAAATTATCGCTCCGCTTTCTTATAGCGACTAGGAGTTCCACAATGGCTATGTCCTTTTCAGGGTTTCTAGACTGCTGACCATGGAAAACACACAAGATTTCATCTATTATCAGCAAATGTACCCGTTAGCCTCCAGAATAGATGGGTTGACTCTTATTTTCTGGAAATCCCTTCATTGGCACATAGGCATTCTATGTTCTAACATCTGGCACCACATGAATAGCTGGATGGTCATAGTGCAATCTTTCCCTCATTCTCTACAATTTGCCATTGAGTAGTGCATGATAATTTCTAGCACACGAGTTTGCACTAAACATAGCTGCAATAATTTTGTCCATTTAAATTTTTTTTTTCCAAAAGTGCCCTAAGAGGATGCAATTCCTCTGAAGCCAGTGGAGCTGCAATAAGCCACTATTTTGCATATAGACTTTTCCCCTGTATTTCATGCCTTCAACCTCCATCACATTCTGGCTTTCCTATCTTATCCTATATCTTGACACTTTTTACTGATGTAGCCCATAATCTGTTTTAACCCACACTTGAAAAGCCCTCATCTATACCCTCTCATATCTTTCTATTCTCTACTCCTGCATTCACTGCTAGCTATCATTTTTCTGGTTTCTATTTTCCTTTCTATTGAAATAGTGCTGCTGTTCACAGCTCTCTCTGCACTAACTATGCTTACAAATATACTTCATAGACAATTTTTGACGGTGGCCAGAGGTGACACACTGTAGTTAACTTGATTTTGTTGATTATAGAATTTTCAGGTTCATCTAGACAGAAACTCAGTGGGCTCAGTTCACAGGGCTTTCTGAGACCCTCTCGTAAAATTTTGGCTCATTGCCAATTTTTACTAATTTTGTATCACCCTTTGACTTTGATTTTAAGGATCACACCATCCATAACACTCAATGCAAAACACAGCTGAAATCACTGAGATTTGCCTAGTTGCAAGTCAAAACTTGCAAAACCACTAAGTTTTGTGTAGTTTCCACCTAAAATCACAGAGAGGCCAAATTTTGATTGAAACCTGTCCCAGGTTCAGCAAAAACTTCAATACAGCATCTTGCATGAACAGTCCATTCAAATTTTGTCCTCACTTACACCTGAGCAAATCAAGAGTAACTCTTAACTTGGAATTACTATTTTCACTCCAGCACAGGATCAAAATTGGGCCCAAAAGGTTTATAAGCATTTAAGTAAATTTGACCTGAGTTCTGCATTTGAAATGGAACTTGAAATTATAGGCAAATGTCATTTGTTTTCAGGCAATCTTATGAAAGTTTCAAACATTCCACACATTCCCTCTCCATTCCAACATTTAACAACACTGAAGAGAGAGATGGCCATGAAAGTAAAAGGTCAAAGAGGGAGATGGGGAAGAAGACAAGGAGGACAGGAAAAAGAGAAATAAAAGTTGCACTAAGTACAAAGTATGAATATTTATGTCTTGAATGATACCATCTGGGCACATGGGAAAGGATCCACTGGGAAACTTTGGATACTTGGCTTTACAGTAACACCATTACTAGCTACCAGGGTGAAAATATCTTAAAAGGAGTTTTTTAATTTTGAACTCAAATTTTTTTTTGCATCAGACAGATTTCAAACTCTACATTAACCAATAGATAAAGTCAGCCCACTACATCATCCCAATGTAACTAGAGCCTTTGAAGCTGCATGCCTTTGATCTGAGCAAAGTGATAAATGCATTATGTTTTAAATGGGTTATTACAGGTCCTGTTAAACTCAGTGGCAGGTTTGAGCCAGAATGGTCCTGGTGTGACAAGGAAATAACCAGACTAGACATTTCCGATTTATTCCATCTCACACAGACAAGAGTCTAAAAGTCACTAAATTAAGACAGTGATTGTGTCTATAAAAATGGGTATTTGTCAAATGAAACATTTCAGTACCAGTGTTATAACGATTTAAGAAAAATTTTGATTTAAAAAGTAAATGTTTTCACTTTTCGAAAAATACCATTTTTCAATTTAAAAAATCCACTTTTCATTGAAAAATGTTGACCAGCTATAACATTTACAACTTCAGGGTAATTAAACTGTGGCTGACAAACTACTCCAGATAGTAGTAAAAATCCTATGATAACGGCTCTCGCTACAGACTATTCTTAATGAGATGGACCAAACCCTGACCCTCTATTATGAACTCTTTTGAATCTTGGGAAGGGGATTGAATTCAAAACTTGGAAACAGAACCCACTACTATGGCCTTGGCTCTAGCTTCAGTCTAAATCAACTAGGGGCTTTCACATTTTGACTTGAATTTGGATACACAGGATTTCTCTGATCTCATGAGGTTTCCACCACTCTTGTAGGAGTGACTCGGAAGATGGCAGCACCACCTAATTCTCAACCTGAACCCAAACCTTCACCCTCAGCCAGCTTTGAATCCAAACTCCACTCTAAGTCTGATCTAGATCCATATCTGGATCCAAACATTGCCTTACCAGCCCTTCTTTCATTTTTAATACTAAAAAGTTGTACAGATATCCTCAATACTTTTGTAGCCCTTTTTACCTAGGTAAACAATATTTTTCTTTTGTTTTTATTTGCAAAGGAAAGAATTTTATGACCATATTGAGGTGAACTTAAAGCATTCAGTTCTGTGCTGCCCTTTTACCTTTTTACTTCGAGCTATTGCAATGCTTTCCATACCAAGTTAAAAAAAAAGTAATCATAAAATAATAATTTACTTTCTGTTCTCCTGCGCTGGGTCAGATTTTATGGCATATCCTAGTATCTCGTATCCTAGTAAATATGACACTCCTCTTTTATCTCCTACACCTGCCACTATAAACTATTCTGAGCTATTGAGCCTCTCAGAGCTGTTTCACAATATCAGAGTCTTGCTATGCCAAGTTCAATCATAGTAAGTTTCCCCACCTAAAAACTGACAAGCAGGCTGTAAAAGTGTGATAATAAAAGTGCATGAATATGAAATAATTGTCCACAATGACAGCCTAGTGGCATGTGTGTGTTGTTAAGTTACTAATGCTGTACAAACAGCCACTCAAACCGCAAAGCTACCAAAGGGAAATAAGCAAACAAAACACACTGATTATTGATAAGCCAATGAAAGGTATCAACTGCAGTGAACTATGGGAATGTGAACCTTGATCATTCAAGTATTTAGAATACTTGGGCCACATGGCAATTAGTTTTGTTCAGCTAGTAAAATGGGTATGGGCAGAAAACCCCCCAAACTTTTCATCCACATTTATAGGGACTCATCAAAGCAAACTTCTCATTGTTGTCAGTGTTTAGTTCACTGCAGAAAGGTTGGGCTGGAAAAGCCACTACAAAAGAAAACTCCATAAGGATCCCTCTGGGGATGTGCTTCCAAATGTTCCCATTGGTAGGGAAGAGAAAAGTTTAACCCTTTGAAATTAGCAAAATCTTGCATATCTCCATGGGCCAATGGATCCCAAGGCAGTTTCCATAGGAATGCCAAGCCTCCAATCTGGTCCTCATTGGTCAAACACTTCCTCAAAGGTCTGGGCTTATACATGTTTATTTTGTGCATGCTTCTAGACTAGACTCAATATCAACCAAAACGTGGTAGGCGAATGCAAGCATGGGAAAGAATGAACTAGCTGGGAAAGATTATAGGTGTATTAATATAGTGATCTTCATACCTACAAACCAGTGTCAGCTCTTTGATCCCTTCCAGCAAAATGGACTTTTTAAAATCAGTGCAGGGTGTACAGTTTTTAACTTAATACAATAAATTCTGTAAAAAAAATCTTTCCTATTGTGTATTAAGACTAGTATGTGAAAGACAAAACACAAACTGATATTTTTCCACTGCTAACAATTTGCATCTAATTCTATGTTTAGTTTGCAAAGGGTTGATGCTCAGCCTAAGGGAACTCATATGTTTCTTATAATTTAATACAATTATTAAATTGAATGTTACACATTTTATAAACATTTTTGTTTCCCTGGAAAAGACATCTGTGCAAACTAGGGCCGCAATCCTGCCACTAGCTGCATGTGGCCTGGACCACAGTGCCTCAGCAGACAAAGGGCTCGGCCATCACAGGGTCAGCTGCAGGGTCAGGGTCTAGAATACTGACATTCTGGGTGCAACAGTGAAGCTCAGAGTTCTCAAATGATACCATGCTAGTATTATTTTCACAAAAGTCTGTCCTGTCCTGGACAGAATACCCACAAAGAAGTCAAAAGATTAAGCATTCCTGAACTCCACTAGGACTGAGTGAAATCTTCACTAGCAATAGACTAAAGGGTTCAGGAAATAAAATAACTCACCCTTAGAATCAAAGGGCCTGATCTGGTGCAGAGTATATTTTGAAAACTACTGACCACGCTTAACCTCCACTGGGCTGGATTCTCCCCTGCCAGGCATCTTATGTAGTCAGTAACAGCTGTGCAGATTGAGCACAAGGGGGTTGTAATATGCAATCAATTAAGAATTCTTCACTCACAGCTTTCCAGCAGTGCAAAGGAAACACAGAACCAACGTAACCATATTCCCCTGGCATGGTATACTGGCCTCAGTCACTCTCAGGGGCAGGCAGGGTGTTGGTGCAGAGATTACTAGGTGATCCTTTGGTTGCAGTCCAATTAGATCATTCCCTGGAGCTCCTTTTGATTACACACTGGATATCAAACCATGTCACAGCAGCTCAGAATCATAGAAGTGCAAAGATGCTATAAAGCTACCTTTACATCTGCCCATCTCTCAGTTCATGCAGTTCAGATCCTGCACTGTTGAAGACTATGGCCAAATTCCTAAAGCTTCTAAAGTAAGCTCTTCTTTCTCTGTTTGATAACTTACATTTGAACATTTTTATTGCATGACTTCTGAAAACCTTGCATAGCTCAGCAGTGAGTAAATTTCCACTAATAGTAATTTGGACACATATTACAGCCCTTTGATCAGCAATAACAAAATGGAACATTCTGTGTTAATCAGCTCAGTGCGGTCATTATTTAACCCGCAGACAATATGTGGCAGCAAAGTTTAAATTTTCAACCTTGAAAAGGCAACTAGCTTTTCTAACCAACCCCACTGAAGGCAGGCAGAGATCCAAGAGGCTCTTTGAAGACTGGAAACAACAGACAAAGTTAATCTTCTAACAGGAAAAATTTCAATAAATCTGACTTTATTGTTGAAGCCACAAATAAGGAAAAATTCCAGGCTGCATCTTAAGTTATGGACAAGGACTGCATAGTGTAAATCCGGAGGGAGGTTGCAAAGAAGGCTTTAAAACACCTTTAAACTCCCCCAGTAGTGGTCAGCTATTGGAGACCAGTGGAGATAAAACAGGAGATTGACAGGGCAACAGAGCTCTAGCTATGCCCTTCTACACTCCTAGCTAGCTCAGGTTCCAGAGTAGTGAAGCCACAGCATCATGCGCTTCAGCATGGGCTAGCCCTGTGGGTAATTACCTAGGGTTAGAGAGGAGGTTCAGAGAAGGTTCTCTCTAAAGCACACAGTGCCACAGTTTCACTGCTTCAGTATACAAGGTAGCTAGATTAAAGCTAGCTTGGATATGTCTACTGGCCATTCCTTTACCTTCTGTTTTCACAATATGGAATATAGCAATACCTTAAGACAGCTCTGTGCTTACTGAACATTTTCAAATGCACAAATGAAACTAGGTGCCCAACTCACACTGACTTTGCCTTTGAAAATCTCCCCTACCAACATTTCCATCGTTCTCACTGCAGACAGTCACAAAGAGCTTTATGTGCAGAGATGTCATCATTCGGACACATTTTATTTGATTAAATCTGAATGATGACACCAAGCAAAACTATGAATTTGCCAGTATGAGCAGAAAGACTGTGACATGTAACTGTATCCATGTGTTTGAATTCTAATTTCTATATGATGCCTACTTGAATTTCTAAATTTGTCCACTTCAGCCTCCATAAACTGTATTCTTCTAAAGCAACAAGAGGTTATTAGCCTGAATATTTGTAATTTACATATTAACTGAAACTGCTTCAAGAAAGCCATGACCTATACCCATGCCACAAACCAAAGGGAAGATTAATTGCATAATATGCAAATGATATTATTTTGTTTCATTTCAAGGATGGAGGTTTCCCCAAGTTCTCTGTAAACAGAGCAAATTGGACACGCCACTTATAAAGGCAGATATATCAACAGATTAGAGAAGGAAGCATTGCTAATCAAATGTCAATATATGTTTTGCAACAGAAAAGGAAGCAGTTATAATTATGTTCTGTCCTAGTTGCAAAAGAAAAGGATGTTTAATCAGACTATTAATACACACTTTAACCCACTGCTAAATGAAGTGACACCTGGCTTCCCCCCCCCCCCCCCTTTTTTTTTTTTTAATAGTATTAGGCCTTGGTCCTGCAAACACTTGTGCAGCTGCTTGGCCTTAAGCACATGAGTTATCAACTTTGACAAGACTATTAGAAGAACAAGAAACACTGACATGTGAGGAATTAGGTATAATAGAGTGTTATTCTGAAACTTAAAGTTTACAGGGGCCTTTTGTAATATCGACGTAAGGTTTGCTTGAACTAGTAATTCCTTTGCTTTCTGTTGTCTTTCTGTTCTGTAGATTGCTAGTAAATAGTACTTTTGACTAATCTCCATCATTGAACAGGGCATTGGCTATTATATCTGGGAAGGTTATGTGCTGGTTCTTTCAAGGAAATCAAACTATGTCCTCCCCAAGGAGATACACACCTTTATTGTTCTGTACCAGTCAAAGACATGAAGATGGCTACAGCTCCTCCAAAGAAATGCTCCAGCACTGCAGGGCTGATGGGTGCCACCTGTGAGCCAGGATAGCTGTATCAGCTGAGAGCACAAGACATATTTCAATGTAGAACAATGACAATCATTAAAGTTCCCAAACAAAATGTGTACTTTTGAGTTGGGGGAGGAGAGAGGCTGTGCAGGAATGTATTTTATGAGTAGATGTCATGTCTTAAACATAGTGTGGTTAAAAGCATAGGACCAGGAATTCTTCATTCCACTCCTGGCTCTGTCAAACCTTTGGCAAGTCATTTCAATTTATCTGTGCCTCCTTTTACACATATGTAAGAAGCTGGTATTAATACTACAGCCTTACAGGGTTGTTATCAGTAATGTTTGAAAAGCATCTTGTCATCCTCAGATGAGTACTATTACAAATGTGCAAACTACTGATATTATTAAAGGGTGCATAGATTAAAAATGAAATAAAACTATACTTAAAAATAACCCCAAACCAGGAAGACCCATGAATTTCCTGGGTTGAATAGACAAATGTCTGACACTAACAGCCAAATAGAGCACTTTATTTGGTTCATATCCCAAAGCAATTTCCTAATCTACACTATTGTGGCATAAAAGAAATACACAAACAATACCATTAGAATATCATGATAATTCCTAAATATAGGATTAGATTTTAGGACCACCTGATTCATTCCTCCAAACTGCACTTTGTCACCAGAAACTTTGAGTAGTTTACAGTGTTAGAAAGGGTGTTAATATCAGTTAATTCTCTCCCTCCTCCAGAACAGGCAAATTCAATCCTCTGTGCGCTGAGACTTCCAGGACATTAAGGTAGTTATCAACATCTATTGCAAATTATTGGAAGTAATCAACACAACTATTGCAAATTGCTGTTACTAATTAGCAGGTCATCTTCTCATTAGAAGGGCTAATTTCTTTGGTCTGACTGCATACAAACCAGTACAGTAGCTTGTACTTCAGTAATTCTACATTTCTATCTGTAATACAAACATATACAATATATTGTACCAACCAAGTTACTTAAAACACATTCATGTCATTTTTGTGTATGGCTAATCTTCATTCCCCTTGAAGTTACCTTACTGTTAGTAAAGTAGTCAGAACTCAGAGGCTAGGTCTACACTACAGGGGGGGTCGACCTAAGATACGCAACTTCAGCTACGTGAATAGCATAGCTGAAGTGGGGTATTTTAGGTCGACTTACCTGGCTGTGAGGACGGCGGCAAGTCGACCACTGCCGCACCGCCATCGACTCCGCTTCCGCCTCTTGCCGCGGTGGATTTCCGGAGTCGACGGAAGAGCCATCGTGGATTGATTTTATCGCGTCTTCACTAGACGCAATAAGTCGATCCCCAATAGATCGATTGCTACCCGCCGGGTAGTGAAGACGTGCCCAGAGACACTTTAAGCACTGGGGATCAGCTTGTAAGAGAAGGAGACGTCTTTCTTTGTGAATAGGGGATCAGATGGATTCCATGCATGAATATAGGATTTTCTTTTAAAGTCACAGAGCACTTTCAGTATTTTACTTGCTGGTGCTGCCATTTGTGACTTGTACCCTAATGTGCACAGCACTCCATTTAGTATCTTATTTTCACCCCATATTAGCATTCTGTATACATAAAATGCAGAGAATCTCTTTGTTAAACAAACTCACTCTGATTACACTTTCAGTTTCTTTGCACGAAGCTGACTACAAAGTATAAATATGTTTAGGGTCTCAGAGCTGGCCTTGGAAGATTGTTCACAAAGACGTGATTCATATCAGCTCCTGAACATTAACACTTTCCCTATGACTCATGCAGAAGGCTAAACAATAAAACAGAGTGCTTATTGAGGTTTTGTTTAAAGTGCATGAAGAACCTATTAATAATATTTTTCATTTTAATTGTTTAACAATGTCACTCCTATTATTAGCTGCAAAGAGGTGGTGTTTCCATTTCCATCCTGAAATGAATTCATGCGTTGATGACTGATATTAAGGTTATTTAATAGCTAAAAAATAAAGAATGTACTATTCGCTATATAAAGTACAGCACAGATATGGCTGATACACTCATGTGAATTCTCTGATAAAACAAAAGAGGCAAGACAATTGCCTTCTTTAGAACATCATGCAAGACTCATCTACAACAGAGCCAGCAACATATTGATCAACAAGAGGCCTGTTCTCATATAATTATATTTCCTCCAAAGAGACTATCTGAAAGATGAAGCAGAGAATATGGCCTCTCTCATACAATGGAGTCTTTTAGCGCTTATATTTGATCCCTAGATACTATGGTGTTCACTACAGTAAACATGGATAGAGCGAAGGATGGATAAAATAAGAGAGTTGTATCTTAGGACTTTCTATGCTGCCCACCACCGCATTATCAAAGTAGGTAAATCCTTACTAGTGATTGGTAAATCTGAAATAGATGAGAGTTTAGGTTCAATCAGATAAGCAACCACAAGTTGGAGGCTTCTTATCTGAACTGTTTGGAACTTTGAGCACTCCTGACCCTTATCTATTTTACAGGAGTCATCATTATCTACCTACCTAGACAATATTTCATTTACAGCCTAGAAGACTATTAAGGGCCTTTGGGAGCATGACTGCCAAGGACACAGGTACCAGATAATGCAACACACATTAAAATGCATGCTTTTTTACTGCACTTTTCACTATCATGGCACTATTTTTAAGGTAGCACCACAACCCAGAGGGCATCCCATTTATATGCCGGTCTTTAAAGTTCCATGTCACAGTCATCTTCTGGCTGTGAAGACCTGGATGCTTCTTTGTAGAGACTTTTCCCTTCCATGTCACTATGTAATTGATCAGAGACCACTCAAGTTGTAACATGAGGCACTCCCCTATCTTAGGGCTGGCTCCACATCACTCCCAGACTCTCTTACCTCCAGGAGCCAGAATCATTATGATCCCTTTTATGGGGATCCCAGAAATACCCAGAAACTATGATATGAAATATATCTACATGTATCCTCAGGTTCAGAGTAACTCACTGGCTAGTATTTAATTATATTATAAGAAGCTAAATCATACTGTTAAAAAGGCATACCCAGAAATAAAGATTCAGGTCTGCAACAGCACCAGATAAGGGACCATAGCTGGAACTAAGGCATTCCTAAAACTTATTCATTCCTTGAAATGAACACAGACTTAAAAGGACACTAGAAAGAGTGAACTGGGAGAGAAAAATGTAAAAGGAGCTAAGAATACTGAACAGCTGAAGAAAAGAACAACATAACAAACAGTAGCAAGTTACAAAATGGCCACTTCAGAATTGCAGCTGCTAGTCTCTGCCAAAATTAAAAAGCCAGACCCCACCACCCAATGGATCCTGGGAAAAAGATACTATAAAGGGTCAACTCTATAGTAGGGAGAGTTGATAGAGCTCAGATATTTACCAAGGAAGATGTTGCTTTAGTACTGTATGTTTCACTACTTTATCACAGTAGGTGTAAGTGGGTCTTATCTTCAAAGAATTTAACAAATCCTGCAGTCCATACTTAGCCTAAAATTCCACTTAGTCCTTTGGGAATTTGGCTTATTCTAATTAGTTTCAAGCCTGAGCTTGATACGTTTATGGAGGGGGTGGTATGATGAGATTGCCTATAATGGCATATGGCCCATCTGCAACTGCTAGTAGCAAATATCTCCAGCGGCCAGAGATAGGATACTAGATGGGAAGGGCTCTGAGTTACTACTGTGAATTCTTTCCCAAGTGTCTGGCTGGTAGGTCTTGCAGACAAGTTCAGAGTCTAACTCATTGCCATATTTGGGGTCAGGAAGGAATTTTCTCTCAGGTCATATTGGCAGAGATATGGGGAGAAGGGGGTTCACCTAGGGTGACCAGATGTCCTGACTTTATAGGGACAGTCCCGATATTTGGGGCTTTGTCTTACATAGGCACCTATTACCCCCCACCCCCATCCTGATTTTTCACACTTGCTGTCTGGTCACCCTAGGTTCACCTTCCTCTGCAGCATTGGCTATGGCTCACTTGCTGGTTTTAATAAGAATAAATGGTGAATTCTCTGTAACTTGAAGTCTTTAAATCATGATTTGAGGACTTCAGTATCTCAGCCAGAGGTTAGGGCTCTATTACAGGAGTGGGTGGGTGAGGTTCTGTGTCCTGCAATGTGCAGGAAATTAGACTGGATTATCAGGATGGTCCCTTCTGGCCTTAAAGTCTATGAGTCTAAATTTTGGATGAGAATCGGAACCTTGAGCTTCTCCTACCCTATGAGCAGGTACCCTCTTGAGAGGAACCATGGTCTTGTGGTTAAAGCACTAGCTGAGTAATCAGTCTAGCTAAATTCAATTCCTGACTCTGCAATAGACTTCCTGGATGACCCTAGACAAGTCATTTAATCTCTCTTTGCCTTAGTTCCTCCTTTGTAAAGCATGGATAATTCTTCCTTTTTCCCTCTGCCTTTTCTATTAAGGTTCTGGTCCTGCAACTGACAGTACACAGAGAGGCTGCTACTCCCATTCAAAACCCCATTGACTCCAAAGTAGAATATAAAGAAAAAGTATAATTATTTTTATTTCAGTAACACCTTGCAATCCTAATAGAGCTCAGTCCCCCAGGGTGCTAGGCACTGTATACACAGAATAACAGACAGTCTATGCTCCAAAGAGCTTATCATTTAAGAACTTGTCTACACAAAACCAACATGGTTAATTAATTAAATTGATGCAAGATGCTTGTGTGGAAACTCTTAAATGAGCTTAAGAAAGCACCTTATAGCAATTCAGCTTAAGTCAGTAAGGAACTGATTTAGGATAACTCTATATAAGGCAGCTGTAAACCCCGTGTAAGAGTGACCTCAAAATAGAGCTGAGCCATTGTAACCATTGAGGGTAGACCCATAAGTTATGGTTTACCCATTGGAGGTAGCCCATATATTACTGTCTGTTTGTACAGTGGCCAGTACAATTCGGCCCTGATCTCACCTCAAGGTGCTCCTGTACTACAAATAATAATGAGTAATGGACAAAAAGATTCTACTTTTCCTCGGTTTTTCAGATTGCCTGAAAAATGTGAACCACCAGAATGTTTAATTCCCCAATTCTTATCTCAGCCACAGATGACTAAAAAAGTGGAAGGGAAATATGAGCAGGGGAAGCATTTCTTCGTGTTTTCATATGCTGCTTGTTGCTAGGAAAAATATTTCCTTAGCATCTCTGTGAGCTCTGCACATCAGCTTCACTGGAACTCTGCTGTTTGCCAGAGAGTATAAACCAAAGCAAATGTCAGAAAAATAGGAGGAGGAAGAAACAACACTTGGAAAATTTACCCCCATAGTGAATATTTGTACCCAGGTGACTGCTTCTCTTTCATATATATTTGTTTGTCGGTGGTTGGACACAAATGTACAGAATGGAACAGCACTCACCTATTTTCAGATCCATCTTTCTAGCGTGAATGGCATATTTCTGTTTTGGTTCTTGGTTGGGTTTTTTGATTGTTTGTTTGTTTTTTGAAAAGTGGGTGTTGTTATTTGTATTACAGCAGCACCTAGAGGCTGTAACTGGGATCAGGGCCCCATGTGCTAGGCACTGAACAAACACATAGTAAAAGTCATTCCATGCCCCAGCAAGCTTGCAATTTAAAAAGACAAAGCAGAAAGGAGGGGAGGAGAAACAAAGGGACAAAGAAATGAAGTGACTTGCCTAGGGTTACACATCAGGTCAGTGGAAAGGCCCAGGTCTCCTAACTTACAGTCTCTTGTTCCTTCCATTACATTATGCGGCTCTGATTGCAAAAGATGCTAGACTGATAACTAAGGGAGTGGGCTAACAATATTCAGATCTGAAAGCTCCCTACACTTCAGGGAGGATTAGATCTGAGCTCTCAGGCTCATCTCAACTGGGTATTGAAGTTCTTTATTTATCCACAGAACAGGTACCACATATTCATCAACACCGGGCTTCAATCCTCCCTTCCAGGGCCCTCCCGATATAAAAGGGTTGCTCATTTTCCATGCCATTTAATCTGCAGCCTGTCTGCTAAGGATGCCTGCAAAGGGGCAAGTGTCAATGGTAGAGAGTTTGGAGGTGCTTTATATAAAGATCCCTACCCATTAGAAACTATCCTGCAATCACCAAACTCACTTCACACAGGCCACTGAACAACCATTGAATGGTATCAACCTGGGCTGGATGTAAACTGACCCCCTTAGAGAGCATACGCTACATTCCCCATTATTAATCCTCCAATCACCCAGTCTCTCCTAGCTGCTGACTGATTTAGGCTCTTACACAGTGCTGTATGAATTTTCAAACAGTGCATAAGTTAGCATAACAGCATTTCTCATAACAGACAAAGGTTTCTTAAGTGACTTTTCCCAATTTCTTTGTATTGTTTTATAAGCCATCTGTTTTTAACCAGAGCTCTTTTTCTCATGGATAAAAAGAGAGACCAAGGCTTTGTTTGAATGCAAATATTGTGTCCAGCAGCTTGCCGGTATTTGCATAGAGATCTGCTTTCAAGTTTTATATATTAGTTTTTATACTCAGGGGAAAGTTTGGATTATTCCATCTGAACGGCCTTGAACAACTCTATATCAGAAAGAGCCTGAAAAACTGGAAATACTTCTACATGCAGGCAGGGGAAATGTCAGGTTTTGTTCTTTTCTTTTTTTAACCAGGGAACTTGAGTACTCATGAAAAGTGTATGACTGATAAGCAGTGGGTGAACCCAGGTGTAAAGTCAACAGGTGCAGTTGTGCAGGCTTCCCCACATAGCTGAACCATGCAAGGGCATGACCTTTGCTAGTCCAGTACTCAGTCTTTCTAGGGCAGAATCTGATAATCATGCCACAATGTGTGGCGCCTTTGCAAGGAGCACTAATGCCCACTAGAGACTATATTCCCATCAGCATATCAAGTTGTCACCCAATCAAGCCAGGTTTGCACTTCTGACAAAAAAGAATAGAGCATTAACCCACGACGCCACCTAGCTCCCATGAAAGGAATATGTTGGGAAATTATTAAACACACTGTTATAACATTACATTACAAATGGTACCTAACTGTTTGCTTAGAAAACACAGAAAAGGCTGATGATAGATATGAATGAGCATCACCCATGTGTTCATCTCTGTCTCCAGAAAAACTGATCATTGGAATTACCCCAGCCTGCTCTTAACGCATAGATCCTGCTCAGTGCTCCAGAGGAAAAGTAAAAAACACTCAATGCTCCTGCCAATATGCCCGAGGGGAAATTCTTTCCCTACCCCAGAACTGGCAATCAGCTTCACACATGATCAAGAAATGCTACAGATAACCATGCCTCATCCTCTCACGAGTTTCTTGGTGCCTATTTTCATGCTATCCCTTAAATTTGGATCCGCTCCTTATTCTGTTCTGTGATACCACATAGGAATATAAGAATTGCCAGACTGGCTCAGACTCACAGTCCATCTAATTCAATATCCTGCCATGGACAGTGGCCAGAACCAGCTTCTTGGGAGGAAGGTGCAAGGAACCTTGTAGAAGGCAGCTATGGGATAACCTGCCTCCAGGGAAAGTTATCTCTCTACCCCTCAAGAGTTAGAGGTTGCCTTAAGCCCCAAAGCCTTAGAGTTTATATTAGAGATAATCAAAAAGTTGTATCCTTATTCCATTCCATCACCTTAGTTTCCCCACCAACTTCCTTCTTTGCCTGACTACTAGGTGGGTGGGTGCGGAACTCAAACTATCGCCAGCCCCCTTAAGTCCTAAAAGAATGTGGTTTTATAATAGATCTGAGAAGTAGAAATGGACCAGAGACAGCAGATTTGGTTCCTCATCCAGATCCAAATTTATACAGTGGCTACATGGCGTTTGGTGTTTTGGGCCTAGCCCATCTCCACTGCAAAGACTTGGTTCCATTAAAAAACCTGTGTCCCAACAAGGACAGATTGGAAATGTCATAAAATGAGTTCTCTTTTCCCTTATTTACTGCAGCTGAATTCTACCCTGGTATTTGTTAATGTTCAGACTCCACTGCTTATTAAAAAAAAAAAAAGGAAGGAAGGAAGAAGAAGAAAAAGATTCCTCCTGATTTCAGGATGTCGGTTATATATGGATTAAAAAAAAAAAAAAGTGGCCATTGCTGTGGAATGCAGGAAATGTTGTGAGGTATTTTCACTGCAGCCACTTGAAAGCAGAACTGCTGTGGAAATAAACCATTCAACCTGGAGACTTTCATAAATAACCAACCCTCCACACAAATGGACTTTACTAAAATAAGACAGGAGATCTACATTACACACTTCACCTCTCTACAAAGGAAAAAGGACCGTAAGCTGTCTAAAATCCTACCTGCCACACGGGGCCACAACAGGGGTACCCCCAAGTCACCCAGCAATATCGTCAATTTATCCAGCTACACACTCAACCCAGCAGAAGAGTCTGTCCTATCTCGGGGACTCTCTTTTTGCCCCAGCACCCCCATGAACATGATACAGTTCTGCGGTGATCTGGAAGCCTACTTTCGTCGCCTCCGACTCAAAGAATACTTTCAAGATAACACTGAACAGCGCACTGATACACAGATACCCTCCCACCAACAACACAGGAAGAAGAACTCCACATGGACTCCTCCTGAGGGTCGAAATGACAGTTTGGACCTATACATAGAATGCTTCCGCCGACGTGCACAGGCAGAAATTGTGGAAAATCAACATCGCTTGCCTCATAACCTAAGTCGTGCAGAACGCAATGCCATCCACAGCCTCAGAAATCACCCTGACATTATCATCAAAGAGGCTGATAAAGGAGGTGCTGTTGTCATCATGAACAGGTCTAACTACCAGAAGGAAGCTGCCAGACAACTCTCCAATACCAAATTCTACAGGCCACTTTCCTCAGATCCCACTGACGAATACACTAAGAAACTGCACCACCTACTCAGGACACTCCCTACGCTAACACAGGAACAATCAACATACCCTTAGAGCCCCGACCGGGATCTACCTAAGATCCACAAACCTGGAAATCCTGGGCGCCCCATCATCTCTGGCATTGGCACTCTCACTGAAGGACTGTCTGGATATGTGGACTCCCTACTCAGACCCTACGCCACCAGCACTCCCAGCTATCTCTGTGACACCACAGATTTCCTGAGAAAACTACAATGCATTGGTGACCTCCCAGAAAACACCATCCTAGCCACCATGGATGTAGAGGCTCTCTACACAAACATCCCACACACAGAGGGAATACAAACTGTCAGGAACAGTATCCCTGATGATGACACAGCACAACTTATTGCTGAGCCCTGTGACTTTATCCTCAAGCACAATTATTTCAAATTTGGTGATAATATATACCTCCAGACCAGTGGCACCGCTATGGGCACCCGCATGGCCCCACAATATGCCAACATTTTTATGGCTGACCTGGAACAACGCTTCCTCAGCTCTCGTCCACTCATGCCCCTTCTCTACCTACGCTATATTGATGACATCTTCATCATCTGGACCCATGGGAAGGAGACCCTGGAAAAATTCCACCATGATTTCAACAGTTTCCACCCCACCATCAACCTCAGCCTGGACCAATCTACACAGGAGGTCCACTTCCTAGACACCACCATACAAATAAGCGATGGCCACATTAACACCACCCTATATCAAAAACCCACCGACCGCTACACCTACCTTCATGCCTCCAGCTTCCTCCCCGGTCACACCACACGATCCATCGTCTACAGCCAAGCACTGAGGTACAATCGCATCTGCTCCAACCCCTCAGACAGAGACCAACACCTACAAGATCTTCACCAAGCATTCTCAAAACTACGATACCCACACAAGGAAATAAAGAAACAAAACAACAGAGCCAGACATGTACCCAGAAGCCTCCTGCTACAAGACAGGCCCAAAAAAGAAACCAACAGAACTCCACTGGCCATCACCTACAGTCCTCAGCTTAAACCTCTCCAAAGCATCATCAGTGATCTACAACCCATCCTGGACAATGATCCCTCACTTTCACAGACCTTGGGAGGCAGGCCAGTCCTCGCCCACAGACAACCTGCCAACCTTAAGCATATTCTCACCAGCAACCACGCACCGCACCATAACAACTCTAACTCAGGAACCAACCCATGCAACAAACCTCGATGCCAACTCTGCCCACATATATACACCAGCAACACCATCACAGGACCTAACCAGATCAGCTACAACATCACCGGCTCATTCACCTGCATGTCCACCAATGTTATATATGCCATCATATGCCAGCAATGCCCCTCTGCTATGTACATTGGCCAAACTGGACAGTCACTACACAAGAGGATAAATGGACACAAGTCAGATATCAGGAATGGTAACATACAAAAACCTGAAGGAGAACACTTCAACCTCCCTGGCCACACAATAGCAGATGTAAAGGTAGCCATCTTACAGCAAAAAAACTTCAGGACCAGACTCCAAAGAGAAACTGCTGAGCTCCAGTTCATTTGCAAATCTGACACCATCAGATCAGGATTAAACAAAGACTGTGAATGGCTATCCAACTACAGAAGCAGCTTCTCCTCCCTTGGTGTTCACACCTCAACTGCTAGCAGAGCACCTAACCCTCCCTGATTGAACTAACCTCATTATCTCGATACTGATTTATACCTGCCTCTGGAGATTTCCATTACTTACATCTGAAGAAGTGAGGTTCTTACCCACGAAAGCTTATGCTCCCAATACTTCTGTTAGTCTTAAAGGTGCCACAGGACCCTCTGTTGCTTTTTACAGATTCAGACTAACACGGCTACCCCTCTGATTCCCAAATACACTCTTCTTGCTGACACTGTTGAGCCAATAGAAAAATTGCAAGTCAGCAATTCTCAGGCAGCAACAATACTAACTGTACCGTATCCACAATCAGTGCTGGTGTAATGTGCGTTGCAACACCATATTTCCCTGAATGCTGTGCTTAGAAATTTGATAAGATACAGGAGGACCCTTTAGCTGATGCTTTGGATTTATTGCAAATAACAAAAGTATAACACATACATATATTGGGTTAGATGTTTGGGTCCAGCCAAACTCCACTAGGAGCAGGATCTGAAGAGGGGGTGCTTTATTCCATGTTTCTGCTCTCTCTATCCTGCGGTACCAATCAAATGTAGGGAAAGCTAAAGATCGGGCCAAATCTCTTTATGTATCCAGAATTAGAACTGTGTACCAAATGTACTTGCAATAATTCACAATTTCTGTGCACAGCACAGAATACATTTTGAGGTGCACAGCAAGTTTATACAAATCATTTCACATAGCTCTATGCAAAATACTGAATCCCTGTAATATTGCTTTTATATTATAGTTCTGTTCATAAAGGTTTAATAACGAACAATAGATGCTGTAAGGAAGTTAGCGACATGAGTAGTGTGTGTTATAGATGGTTATGAACACACCCTAGAACAGGGGTGGGCAAACTTTTGGGAATAGAAATTGTATGGTGGGCCATGAATGCTCACAAAATTGGGGTTGGATTGCGGGAGGAAGTGAGGGCTCTGGTTGGGGGTGCGGGTTCTGGGGTGGGGCCAGAAATGAGTTCAGGGTGCGGGAGGGGGCTCCGGGCTGGGGCAGGGGGTGGAGGGTTGGGTGAGGGCTCTAGCTGGGGGTGCGGACTCTGGGGATGAGGAGTTTGGCATATAGGAGGGTGCTCTGGGCAGGGATCGAAGGATTTGGAGGGTAGGAGGGGGATCTGGACTTGGGCAGGGGGGTGGGGCATGGGGAGAGACTCAGGGGCACAGGCTCTGGGCAGCGCGCAGAGCAGAGCCTCCTGGCTGCCCCTTCGCATAGGAGCCGGAGGGGGGTCACGCAGTAAAGCTGCCACCGATCGCGGCTTTATCTTTTTGGGTTTTTTTCCTCTTCACCGCTTGGGGTGGCCAAAAAGCTGGAGCCGGCTCTGCCTGGCTGGAGCACTGGAGTGGGGCAAGCCCTAGATCCCACTCCCCAGCAGATGCTTGAGGGCTGGATTAAAATGGCTGGGAGGCTGGATCCAGCCTGCGGACCATAGTTTGCCCACCCCTGCTCTAGAAATTGGTGGAGATTATTATAAACTCAGATTATAAGTAAACTATTGAACTATATAACAATTGATTAGTAGATATTTTAAGAAATGGCTAATCATTCATTAACCCTTTAAAACAGTTTATAAATGGAACCATAACTATAAAGTGTGACCATGAAAATTCTGCAAAGTGTTACAGGAAAGTTCTCACCATTTCATTTTATGTTATTTCATATTCCTTGATTTTCAAATTTATTTCACCTTCATCAGATCAAAAATGATGGGCATGAATCATTTATTTAAAAATCATAGCGTTTCATCATGGGGATTTAGATTTCATAATCATGAATCAAAATTCTCTTATCAAACAATGTTACTTTGATAGGAAGCAGAAGTGTGGTATAGTGGACATCTTTGAAATGAGCCTTTAAGATTAACAGCTCGTTCAGAAGGGAAAGAGGATAGATGTTGGAAGTGGAAGGACAGAGAAATATATTATACAAACTTTATACACGTATTTATGGGGTGAGAGAATGCAAGAGTGATAAACAAATAGAGTAGGAGGCATTAGCCAAAGTAAGGATAGACTAAATATAACTTAATAGGATTTCTCCATTTCTAATTGCTATTAATCCATGAAAAATAGAAAACCATAAGTACAAAGGAAGAAGCATTTAAAGATGTAATTCTTCAATTGTGAAAATTGGGAACAGAAAGGGAGTTTAGACATAACTGTTTAACACAGAGGGTATTCAACATGTGCAATAAGTTACTAAAAGGAACAATTGCAATAAAGAGCATCCGTCAGTTCAAGAGGGAATTAAAGTGAGTTTATATTATCTGAGAGGATGGGGAGGCACAGTTGATACAGAGACAAATGCAAACCAAATACAAATAAGTGACATATTAAGAAACAAAGACTTCAGGGTGTGGGGGTACAGGGCTGGGTATGTGGGGGGGGGTTCAG
>NC_048301.1:83483259-83533772 GCF_013100865.1 Trachemys scripta elegans
GAACCCCACCCCCTACCTAAGCCTCCCTGTTCCTTGCCCCCTCCTAAGACCCCCCCCACCCTAACCCCCCCCCCCCAGACCCTACCTGTACCCTGACTGTCCAAAACCTTATCCATCCCCCTCCAAAACCTTCCTGCCCCTTCTCCGACCCCCTGGCCCCCTTGTTGTTGGCCTTCGCCTAATGTCTCTGTGAGCTTGCTCAGCAACTGCCTGAGCCGCTCGTCCTGGCACGCTGGGCAGCAGTGGAGGGGAAGCGGGGGAGGAGCTCCAGACTCCCGGATGCGATCTGCGAATGCAGGGAGGGAGGGAGTGATCTCTGCTGCAGGGGAAGCAGAGGAGGGGCTCTCTCTGGCTGTCGGAGCCCCATGTAAGTGGCACCATCCGGCCGGCCGGCTGCCCTGTCAGCAGCGCGCGCTCTGCATGGGGCGGGGGGGGGGGGAGAGTCCGGACCTTTACAAATTCCCCCGGACGCTATTTTTAGCTCAAAAAGCCGGACATGTCCGGGGGAATCCGGACGAATGGTAACCCTAAGTATCATCATTTAATTTTATAAAAACTCTCTTAAGTCCATCCAGTGCACTGGGTACCCATTCCATGAAATAAAAATGCACATTAATAATAATACAATAAAGGTCTGTTTATCCCATCTTGTCAGACTAATCTTCACAGGTCGTTATGATGACTTTGTAGGACAGGAGCTTCAATTCACATTTATCTTTATTTTAAATTGGCTCACTGGGAGGCATCCTGAATAAGTGAACCATACTACTGTAGTATATTGCATAGTGTGTAATAAATTAACTTGCTGTGATTTCTGATACCAACTGTAATTTGTTAAATGTGTATGCTGCATGCAGTATGCATTCAGTAACTGCATCTGTATTGTTTTTGTAAGTGGTAACACTAGAAATCTTGTTTCTAGAGTTTGTAATGTCAGGTTCCATGCTAGAATGTCTTAATCTGTTCTTAGGTAGTTTATTAATTTTTTTAGTAAAGGTTAACTTTACTCATTCTCAGATTGGTCAGAACATTGTGCAACAACTTACCGGCAAGATGGAGCGTGGACTTACTTCACACAGATAGTGTCTTGTTCTCCATGGGTTTTGTACATCTTTACACTAGTGTCTTTTCATACTTCGTGGTCTTCGTTGATGCTAATTATTCAGCTTTATCAGGTACTTTTTTGCTTCATTTATATGCTTTTCTTGAGGACTTTGACATTTTAAAAATTTCCTTGGCAGACTTGTCTTATCAAAGGTCTTATGTTGCACCAGGAGAGAGATTGCTTGATTATTACCTGTTAGGTTCACTCCCTCTGGGGCACCTGGCATTGGCCACTGTCAGCAGACAGGATACTAGGCTGGATGGACCTTTGGTCTGACCCAGTACGGCCATTCTTATGTCCTTATTTCTTACACAAAGTGCTGCCAGATGGCAGGAGAGAGTGCATAGGCAGCCTTCCTTGGCCCATCAGTATCAAGCTTCAGTGATGTGCAAGGATGACCCACATCTTAAACCCCCAGTGCTGAGCCTTTGGTTCCATGGCTATTTGTGCAGAGATCATTTCAGATAGTCAGTCTGAAGAGATTCTCAAAATCAAACCTTGTAACAGAAGTCTGCTGTTCATAGTGTGTGTGTCTCTCTCTCTCTCTTTTTTTTTTTTATGCAAATCAAAAATATTTAGGGAAATTGTTAAGAAATTAGTTTTTAGAGGAAAAGAATCTAGGTGACCTATAGAACTGGTGTCAATTTCTAAAAATATTATATGGTTGATCATTTTGCCTAGTAGTGTAATTAGTACTGAACTGAGAAATGTGTGTTTTAGCTCAGCAATGCTTCATTAATCCATTTAAAGTCCAATTAAGATAAAAATATATGACCCTGGCTCTACCCTGATTAGCAGTATCAAGCAATTTAAAAAAAAAAAAACTTTGCTTTTCAAAGATTCATAACTTGGCTTCCTATACAGAATTGTTCCAGGCTGGTAGTTTTATCCATAAACTGATTTCTTTACCAGTGTTCAGAAAACTAGAGTCTGCTGTATATACATCTGCATATGTTAAAGAAATTTATTGAGCTAAAATTATTTTTTAATTAGCTTCCTAGGTTTCTTCAGAAACCACTGATCTGTGTGTGTTTAATATAGTCTAATCTATTTTTAAATGATATTAAACATTTTTGACACTGTGGAAAAATATTTGGAAACAGCCAGAATATTTACAGTCAACTTCTCTGCTGTATACACAGTAGCTTGTCAACCTATATTACTTAATGACTTCTAACAAGCTATTCGTTGAGGTTGCCCAGCAGCCAGACAATAATTCGAAAATATCTCTGTGACCTAACATATAATGTTACACAACAGAAAAGGCAGTGGGAAATCATAGGCAAAAATACTTAAATGTAAAAATGCAGTTGAGGAAATTTGAAAACTAAGGCTCAAACTCTGTCCTCTTCTTGCTCTCTTGTGCCAAAGTATTACTGCACATTGTTCTTGCAAGGAGATGGCTTCAGTGATGTAATAGGTCTTTTCCCATCTCTGTATTCTGAGTAGTAACGTCATGCATTTTCACCTCTGCAAATATCTAGGCACAATGAACCAATTAAGGATGAGTTCTCGGTTTTGGCATTGACACTCCCAACTTCTTGGTTTCTATCACTGCATTAGTGGCATGTTTGTAAATAACTTATACCGTAGTTTCTTTGTGTTAAATATGCAGAAAAAAATAATTAAATTCTTTGGTGTCTCCATTATTTTAACTGCTTTAACATATCCACATTTCAACTGTCTCCTTCCCTCCACCACACCCACCTTGAAGATTGCATTTCTGGGCTTGACCTCACATGAGAGACTAAACCTCATGATACAGAGCAAGTGTTCTAAGCATGCTGCTTCTCTCAGGAAAACTCCATATAAGTAAGTATTTTTGGTAAGAGAATTATTCGTAAGGAAATGGAATTGATCATTTTAATAATAATATGTTTAACTACTTGGTATGTGCCAAAGAAAAGTTAGTTTACTAGGTGTTTGCTGAATATGCCTCTTCTTCTGAGTTATGCAAAGAGGATGGAATCTGATCCACACCAGGGGACTCTCCAGCAAGGGAGATGAGTGATTCCAGTGGGTAAAGAGCCAGGATAATCAGCTACTGTGGAACTCTTCTGTACAGGGCTGCAGGGAGGAGATATAGCCAAAGTATCTGATTCTCCTCAGTTGACAGACACTCTTTGGGGATTGTTGCCTACTGTTTATAGGTTAGAGAAATCCCATGGGGGCTCTAACTTACCCCATGGCCAAGCAGAGAATCAGGGTGACATAACCATCTACTGTAAAACTTGGCATAACAGAGAATCTGGCCCTCAAGGTTTTCTGTTGAAGTAGAAATCTTTACTTTCTCACTATCTTTGTGCTGGTCGCTGTGATAGCACTTACTGAATTCTCCTGGTTTTTTTTTTTGTTTTTGTTTTTTTGTTACATTTAAGTGTAATATGGACTGGAAAGGCTCTATGAAAATATAATAGATAAGGCTATTTGGGAAGAAAATGTGTTTGTTTTTCTATTTCTTCTGCAAGAGCTCTCCTTGTCAGTTTTGTGCTTGAAATGCTCTTTAGTATACCATGTTTGCTGTGTCGGCCCTCTTCTTTTGTTAAGTTTATTAATAGATATTTCTCTGACTTCCAGTCACGGATGTTTCCAGAACCTTGCAGACTTTTTTCAGTGCAGTTGCTTTGGTATGTTCAAGCCCAACATAGTCGACTGGACTAAACAATATACTCTAACATTTCATCCAGCAAAAGGTAAAAACGTTCACTGTGTATGAAGAAAAGCAACATCGAATTCTTAGAGCTGATCTGAAAGCTAAATAAAACTGGATATTGTTTATATTGTTTGCAAGTTATTTTGAAACTCTCTTGCCTTAATTTTTTATATTGTTACTATTGTTTAAATAGTAAAGTTAAGTGATCATAAATTACAGCAAAACAGATGCGGAAGAATTGCTGTGGTGGTTTGTATGTACTTTCAACTGAAACAACTTGAAATTTCATATAACTATGAGGTGTCACTCAACATATATTTTTATGAGAGATTTTTATACAGCACTCCAGAATTTTTATTTAATACCTTTTGATTAATTTTTCAGATTCATGTGTCTACAAAGAACACATTTGTTAAGGGAAATAAAATATTTTTAACATCTTTGAATTGGCTATTTCAAAAAGTTGTTAACACTAGTTTGTATTTTTGATAACTTATTTGTCTTTATACTGTAAATCTGTACAGAATCACTGTTTAGACTTACTGCTTGCCTTCACATTAAATAAATTAGCTTTCATGCTTATATTTACTGATTTTTTTTTAAATATTCAAGGGAAAGTATGAAACTTACATATTTACAAATCCATTAAAAGTAACAGCAGCAAAGACCTATCTTGCTACTTTAAACATCTAACAAGAATTGATCGGAAGACTAAATCTTGCACTCATTTATACCATTGTCACTTGGAAATGGATAGCTCAACCACTAGTAGGGATGTGACCAAAACCTAATGGTACAGGCATAAGATTGTTTCACATTATTTCAGACTACAAGCATAGGGCTGCCATAGACCCAAGTAATATACTTGTGCCCTTGATAAATTTAAAGGGATTAATACTATATTTGGAGAATATATAGTCTAATGTGAGTCACTTTTCAGAGATGTCAAATGTTCTTCACACAGCATGAGCCCACTGTGTCCTCCTGGGAGGTTTATGTTGCAGTAGAGAAGAACAAAAGCGACATTTATGGAGACGGGGAAAAAAGCCCAGATTGAGAGCAATAAACTGAGGAAATTCAAAATATGATCTATTACTAGTAGATTAGTAGTAAAATAGAATGAAATAAAACCAGAGAATTCTCAGTTTCAATATAGGTATAGTTTGTTTAGCCTGGTGAACTAGGTGAGCGCATTGAGTGTTAGAGTACAAAACAGGAGCAAAATAACGTAACCAGTCATAGCATAAAAGCAGTATCTACAGTTTATTGTATCTAGAGAAATCTACAATGACAAAACTAGATTTAACATCCACTTTGATTTTACCATGTTTTATGAAAATTTGACTTCCAGTTCAAGAAGTCTTTTTACTCCCTTTCTCTTTTACTCAAGAGGATGGAGCTGAAATTGTTAGCTATTATGACAGATTAGAATGTGCCTTTCAAAAAAAAAAAACTTTTTTCCTATACCATAGCACCACCGTAACATCAGAACATATTTCACTAAGGAATGGGCAAGATTCTGCTCTGTTGGAGTGGAATAAATCCAAAACACCTTCCTATGCCCCCTTACCTAGGATAATAACCTCTTCGGGGCAAAGCTATTATAACCTCATTTTTTAACAAGATAAGTAGTAGTGTAAGAAATACTATTGTTCACAAACAAGTTAGAATTTAGCAAAATATTAGGCTCTTTTTCAGTGTAGAATAAACTTAAATCCATTTGTCAAAATGTATTTTCTAGCTACTGCAATAATTTCTTAAGAAATAAGCTTACAAATCTCTCCAGTGAGGTTGGAGAAGCAGAAGTTTTTTTTAAATGCCCTAGGTTCTTTTCAATGAATCATTGTTTTACTTAGCAAACAATCAATCTGTGGCATCAACAGAAGTGTGAAATGTGTCTGATATAGAAAGTTTCACTCTTTCTTTTCCACTTGAGTGAGGCCACCAAACCCAATTCCTTTAGGACCAAAATTCTTTGCATAGCAAACTGCAAAAGAAAAGGAGAAAGAAGTTAGTATTAATATTTTGAGTATTTTTATGTAGTAAGTAATACTAAAAAAACTCATTTATAATTGGAAATCACAGTAAATAAAATACAATGGCTAGGAAGGCTGTAAGAATAAAATAAACATGGATTCTCTTTCTCAGGCACATCTACTATTCCGACAATGCAACCTTGTTCACTCTTGTTGCTTTTGAGATAGACAAACTTGTTAGCTTTGTCTGAAGTCAAGTCAAGCTCCTCTAAGAACAACTTTCAGTACTGTAAAATACTCAGAAAAAATCTAGGTTATAGGTATTAGAGGCAATTCTAACTCATGTGAATGCTTTTTGTTTGCAGAGCATGTGGAATAAATATATGGGCTGGGATTTTTAAAAAGGGCCAAAGGGAATTCCTATTGAATTCTCCCTTAGGCGTCTTTGACCATCCCAGCCTAGAACATTGACATACAATTCTTCATACCCTTTTCAGACTATTTAAAGGTGAATTGACTCTGTCTCTGAGAGAGAGAAATCCAAAGTAAATCCTTTATCTTCAATGCTGTTAGCATATTTGTGAAGCTCTTTGATTCCCACTGTAACATTCCTTGGAAAGAATCTCAACTAAGACCATGGTCTTATAATGAGAAGCTTGTGTGCAGACACCTGTGTCCTTGTGGAAACCTACTGAAGTGAGTGAAGACCAGTTCAGATGCAGGGGTTTCCCCACACAAATCATTTTGCAGGATCAATGTGATTCTTAGTGGAGAGAGATCCCAAATTTGAGAAGACTTAATATTGATGATAGAAGATATAGATTAATTTGCTTTTTAAATTCACTCCCAATAAGTGGTGAGACTGTGGTGTTGCTATGGGATTGTACAAATTATAGATCTTTCTTTAAAGCAAAGAAAGGGGGTGAACTAAATATACTTTCCCAAGTTCAGGTATCTAACAAAGATAGGTGGCGATGCCTACACTTTGTCCGAGTAGAGCAGACTTAGAAGAATATCTTCAGCCATATAGCAGAAATATCTCATAAATAGATTGCACTTACCTTTACAGTAGATTTCTCCATCCTTGTCTGTAACATTTGTAGATTCTAGGCTCTTTCCACAAATAGCACAACGGAAGCAAGTCTTATGCCAAGGCTGAGAGAGAAGGCAGAGACATCACATTATACATTACAAAAAGATTATATCAAGTAGCTAGTATGAAACTTTGACAAGCAACATATAAAGGGTTATAGTTTTATATTTTCTTCAGATGAAAAGACTGAAATTGTTTCATTAATTTTCATTTCATCTCAGTAATATGTTCCATTTTAGTCACTATAGGTCACTATGCTGATTTTTTTTGTGATTGCACCCTATCCTAATATATGACTCCTAATGACCTTCTTACTAGCTGAGATGTCTCAAATGGTGGTCAGAACTTGAGTCAGATCCCGTCGGCTATACAGCAATTGCATGTTAGCCATTGCTTCAAACTTTTAGATTGCAGAGAATTTTCAGTGAATGATCCTAGAACAGCAAAGTGGTAGCAGGTTACATGACACTGGCTTCTCTTTTTTTCCAGCTACACAATCATTAAAAGCTTACAAGATAAACAAGCATTTACTCTGGCTGGCACAGGGATGCTAGGGAGAGGAGGTGGCCCCTGCAATAGTGAACAGTAACGAGGGGCCACCAAACCCAATTAAAATATGGTTCATACAGTGAAAAAGTTTGAGAACACTTATCCCAAAGAATGAGTTTGCAACCTGAGGATTGTGAACAGATTTCTTCAGAGTCCCTTTCTTCAAGGGGAGCAGCTGTGGCGGAGGTGGGAATGGTGTCTTAGGGCATGTCTACATGTACAGCGCTGCAGTCGGCACAGCTGTACCGATGCAGCTGCACTGCTGCAGCGTGTCTGGTGAAGACGCTCTATGCCAATGAGAGAGAGCTCTCCCGTCAGCATAATAAAACCACCTCGGCGAATGTCGGGGGGGAGAAGCTCTCTCAATTTGGTATAATTCAGCAAAATTTAAAACCAGTTTTAAAAGATCTTTTAAAATAATAGAATAAAAATCATGTAACAATCCCTTACTTTTCCTCCTCCCATTATTTTCTCTGCAGCATACACCGATTTGCCACAGCGGGGACACTTATCCACATCTCCAAACTTTTTGGTGAACTTTGAAGGGTTGGTAGGCGTAGAAGGGCGAGCAGGCTTTGGTGAGCTGATGGAAACAGAGATTTTCAGTATATTTAAACATCGCTTGAAAAAATCATATTTCCATTCTCGAAATCTTCTTTCCAAGTCAATGTATTTTTTCGGAAGGGTTAGTCAACATTACAGTATTGGTTCACAGGACGTGAAGCTTGATTTATAATACAGGAAAATAAAAAAAATTCTACAGAAGTAAGTGCATTTTATAGTGCTAAGGAGCTATTGCTGTGACTAAGGTCATTGCCTTGGTTTTAGTGAATAGCTGCTGGTCTTAACGTTACAGCCAGCCATAACATTGGCTGTGCACATGGCCATGGCCATATGCACAAAAAAGACTGTATTTAACAGAAAGGGAGAGGCAAGTGGGGAGTCTAAGAAAAATTATCTGTATTAAAGATACCCTGAAAAATACAAAGCAGCAATACTTAAGTGTTCTCTCTCCAATCAACTAGCTGCTGGGACTTGTTAGTGAGAGGTTAATAAAAAGAGACAGGAATCTGAAATGCTGTCCTCTTCGTTCATTGTAAAGCATCAGCAGGTAGTTTTTGTTTGTTGCCTTCAAAAGGCCTATACTATGTCAAGGTCAGATGCAGAAAAATGGTTTCAACCTATATTTCTGAACTATCAGCCCAACCCAGTGTCAGCTCTTAGTCATTCATGAAGTGACCTTTGAATTCCTGGATAGTCAGACTGCAACATGTCATTAAGCCTACAGAAAGTTAAAAATTCCTGGTATGACACACACAATAATGAATGTGCCTGTGACAAAGGATTACTGATAAATACGCTCTCTAAGCTTGTACCTTCAGTATGGACATATTAGCTTCATTACAGAGGAAAATGTTGGAGTCGTTTAGAAATATGCAGCTTTGAAAATCACAAACTATTATAAAAGCATAGTGACATAGGCAGTTATCTGCAGCCAGGATTCTATCCCTCTGTTGAGTCATATATCCTCAAAATGGTATGTGACCCATGAGAGAGGTTTTATAATGGATATTTTCCTGTAGAGAGAAAAAAGTTAACAGCATGGGGTACTGTAACTATTACTATATTAGTAAAATATAAGTACAGTGCAGCCACTCAGAGGGAAAGATATTTGATTCTATTGTTCTATGGTGAACATGATTGTGGGATTGTGCAACTACTAGCAAATTACAGCTGCAGTGACTATCTAGGTCTGTGGTGATATGTAAAGCAAGGTTTCCTGTACCGTAATTACCTATTGGAATAGGGAAAAAATTTTAAAAGGCTTTCAAGAGGCTGAACGTTATTAAAAATTGGCAGAAATGACAAGACTTATGGAAGAAAAACCTATGATTGCATTTATTGTGCCCCTTATGCTAGATGTTGTTATGGAAACCTAATGAAGTGTCCAATAAATGGAGAATATACATTTTTAAAAAAAAGGTATAATCAATGGGATTTAACTCACTGTTGCAGATCCAAGCCTAGATGTTCGCCAGTATCAGTGCTGAGACACCCTGCCCCTTGTCCAAACCCAATACCTTTGGGACCATATTTTCTTCCATAACAGGTTTTGCAATAGATTTCAGATTCATGAGCTGCTACTGTAGTACTGTCCAGAGCTTTTCTGCAAGCCACTAAAAATAGAGAACAAAAGTGCATATAAAAATTTGTATTTACAAATCTGAGTATTAACATACCTCAGAATTATTGTAATACCAGTTATTTTGTTCTTGAAAATGGTTGATATAACTCAATATTATGCCCTCATCTGGAACATTGAGTTTATTTCTGATAACCCTGTTGAAAAAAGAATATAGCAGAAATAGGAAGAAAGGAGTTCTGATGTATAGCTAGTGTAGGGTAAATAAATGTTTACAAATTTGGATCTAGGATAAAGTTACTCTGTGGTCTCTCACTGAAGTAATTAGCATGTATCTGCAAAAAAATAAATAAGGAAGGTTATAACCCTCTTAATATGCTTGCCATTGCATCCTGGAAAGACATGAAGCAGAAGATTAAGGGCTATATTTAACCCTTGATCTTTGTGCATAAACCTCTTTAGCATTAATGGGAGTTCCCCGCATAAAAGGCAGATAGCCTATAACACATACATCTGCTTGGAAGCCCTTAATCGCTCATGATTGAATTGAAAGATGGGAATTCCGCTCAAGTGAAATCTCAGTTTTGGAGAAACCTGATTTCCCTTTGTTAGATGGGACGAAGATATGGGTTACTAATGTACATGCCCCCTCGTTTTCCCCACCCCAGTTTCTCATCCTTTAAAACTGTAGAAAAGTTAATCAGCTGTCATTGTTATAAGCACAAATATTAATATATTTTAAATTCAGCATTTACCAATATTCTGAGACTCTGCTCTTGTTTGTGATACAAAATGCCACTCAAGTCATGTTTGAGTCCCTGATAAGTAAAAATCATTTCCCAAGTATATCTAATTTATTGTTGAAATATCCAAGATGAACAGAATGTGTCATGAAAGGGAGTAAAGAGCCAGCTTAGTCACCACTGTAAATCTAATCCAGTTTGGTACTAACCAAAAGTGTCTGTTGATTGCTCTATAAAAAGGAGTTAACTTAAGCCTTGTTACTGGTATAGTAGCGACTGTAGTAGTAGCCGTCCTGCCAGGCCTGAGCATGGAGGCCAAAGATTGAATGGGTCTCCCTCTTAACACTGGAAGAGATCCCTTCAGGAAGTCAAGGCCAGCACAGAGAAGGTTAAATTAATTCTTTGCATTGGCCTTCACTGCAGAGGGTGGGAGGGAGATTCTCGCAGAGCCATTCTTTTTAGATGATAAATCCTGAGGAACTGTCCCAGATTGAGGTGTCGATAGAGGAGGTTTTGAACAAGTTGATACATTAAACAGTAATAGGTCACCATGACCAAGTGGTATTCACCCAAAAGTTCTGAAGAAACTCAGATATGAAATTGCAGAACTACTAACTGTGGCATGTAACCTATTGCTTAAATAACCCCTGTACCAGATGATTGATGGATAGCTAATGTGATGCCGGTTTTTATAAAAGGCTCCAGAAGTGATCCTGGCAATTACAGGCCATCAAGCCTCACTTCAGTACCAGGCAAATTGGTGGAAACTATAGTAAAGAACAGAATTATCGGACACATAGATGAACATATGTTGGAGAAGAGTCAACACGGCTTTTGAAAGGGAAATTATGCATCATCAATCCATTGGAATTCTTTGAAGATGTCAACAAATGTGTGGACAAGGGTAATCGAATAGCTATAGTGTTCTTGGACTTTCAGAAAGTCTTTGGTAAGGTCCCTCACCAAAGGCTCTTAAGCAACGTAAGGGTCATGGGATAAGAGGGAAGATTCTCTCATGTATCAATAACTGGTTAAATGGGTTAGAAAGAAATGGTCAGTTTTCACAGTGAAGAGAGTTGAATAGCAGGGTCCCCCAAGGATCTATCTGAGACTAGTACCATCCATCATATTCATAAATTATCTGGAAAAAGAGGTAGTGAGGTGGCAAAGTTTGCAGATGATACAAAATTACTCAAGATAGTTAAGTGCAAAGCTGACTGCAAAGAGTTACAAAGAGATCTCACAAAACTGGGTGAATTTCATCTACTATTTTCTTTACCAGTCAAAGTTGATAAATGCTCAATATTGGGGTGTAATTTAGCTATTACCATTCAAGAAAGTGATCTTGGCATCATTATGGATAGTTATCTAATGCCAAGATCAAGGTGCAGCAGCAGTCAAAAAATCCAACAGAATGTTAGGACCCATTAGGAAAGAAGTAGATGATAAGACAGAAAATATTATGCCATTAAATAAATCCATGCTATGCCCACAGCTTGAATACTATGTGAAGTTCTGGTTACCCCATCTCAAAAAATATATCCTAGGCTTTGTCTACACTAAAGGGAAAAGTAGATCTAATCTACGCAATTTGAGTTATGTGAATAATGTAACTCAAATAGACATAGCTTAGATCTACTTACTGCGGGGTCCACACTACGTGACGTTGACAAGACACTCTCCCATTGACTCCCCTTACTCTTCGCGATCAGGTGGAGTACAGGAGTCAGCAGGGTCTTCATTAGACCCGCTAAATCGACTGCCGATTCATTGATCGTCGCAGTGTCGATCCTCTGGTAAGTGTAGACAAGCCCTTAGAATTGGAAAAAGTACAGAGAAGGGCAACAAAAATGATTAGGGGTATTCAGCAGCTTCCATATGAGGAGAGATTAAAAAGACTGGGACTGTTCAGCTTGGAAAAGAGATGACTGATATGATCGAGGTCTATAAAATGAATGGTGAGGAGAAATTGAAGAAGGAAGTATTTACTCCTCGCATAATGCACAAACCTGGGATCACCCAATTAAATTAATAGGCAGCAGGTTTAAAACAAACATAAGGAAGTGCTTCTTCATACAATGCGTAGTCAACCTGTGGAACTCATGGTGAGAGGAATGTTGTGAAGGGCAAAAGTATAACTGGATTTTAAAAAGAATTAGATAAGTTCATGGATGATAGGTCCATCAATGGCTATTAGCCAAGATGGTCAGGGATGCAACTCTGTGCTCTGAGTGTTCCTAAATCTCTAAATCTCTGATTGCAAGAAGCTGGAACTGGCTGATAAATTGCCCTGTTCTGTTCACACCCTCTGAAGCATCTGGTACCACCCATTGTCAGAAGACAGGATACTGAGCTAGATGGCGCTCTGACCCAGTATGGCTATTCTTATGTCATTATCGCTGGAGCAGTATGCACTGCATTTGATGTACCTGTCCTATAGATAAATAGAGCAGTAAGACAGAGAAATTACCCCCTCTAAACTATCTACTCCCTGGCTCTAAACATTTGGGTGATCCCTTGTGTAATGCAAAAAGGGAGCTGATCACAGTGAGGCTCAGCTGGCAAGCTACATATTTATAACCACCCATGAATCATATTCCAATCAAAGTGCTGTCCAGAGAAATAGTCCCACTCTGATTTTGCCAAATGTTTCAAACCCATTTGTTGGTATTAACTTTCAAGAAGAGCTTCTGGGCCCAACCCAGAAGACTGCTTGCCTGGTGGTTGAAATAGGCATGGCTTTGGCCAAAATTGTATCGCCACAGAAAATATTTGCAAAGATCTGAAACTTCATTACATTTGTGGTTTCCTGGCGATAGTTAGAATTGCTGGTGCTATGCATTGGTATCATGTGTTGGGTGGGATTCCACACAAGGTATCTCCGGAAAATCCTTCTGATGACCAGGAACCACTCATCAGAGTCAGTGCAAAGTATCAGACATGAATCATCTCTGAATGACCCTTACATACTCTCACTTCCCACCCCGTAGGCTTATTTTCATTGTATCTGGAAGACAAGATGGCCATGGGCCACGCTGAGAAAAAAGAAAGTATCAGACTTCTTGAGTGTACAGCTTGTGCTGTTTAGTTTTCTAAAATTTCCTCAGCTGTCACCTTCTGATTTACTTTGACTGCATCACTAGTGGCATTTCTGAATAGAAAGAAAAGAGTAACCAGAAATTGAAAGCTCCTCTCAGAAGCAGTGTAAGTAATATTCTAGGCAGAGAAGAATCTGGTGCCTTTCAAGGCAAGTCACATAAGGGGTACACTGAAACAGAAAATAAGACCTGAGGTCATCCTCCTGATTCCCACCAGCCCAGGAGGCTTGATTCTGGGGCTTAATAGAGCTAGCCATTGAACCTCTAATGCACCATTAGAGAACACCAGACCTCATGAATAAGGGGTCCCTTTCTCATGAAGTGTAGTTCAGCAGGGATATAAGGACTGGAGGGGAGCTCCTGAGCAGTACTTCATTTGTGCCAGGGCTTGGCAGTTCATAGCCCCAGCACCTCTGGGCTTGCCACGTCAGTTATGAAAATTTAAAAAATTGCACTGGCTAATTGCTTGAGCCCAGACACCTCTTTCATTACAAATTAAGCACTGCTTCTGGGTCATCAAGTCCAATCCCCTGCATGCAGGCAACCCATTGTATAATCCCATTCATAAATTTATCAAGTTCCATTTTAAAACTAGTTAGGTAGTTTGACCCCTCTATGCCTATTTGGAAGGCTATTCCAGAACCTCACTCCTCTGATGATTAGAAACCTTCTTCTAATTTCCAGCCTAAATTTGTTCATGGTCAATTTGTTCTTGTGACACCATTGTCCTTTATCTTAAATAGCTCTGATCCCTTCTGGAGTTTACTCCCCTGATGTATTTATAGAGAGCAATCATATCTCCTCTCAGCTTTCTTTTTGCTAGGCTAAGCAAGACAAGCTATTTTAGTCTCCTCTCGTAAGATAGGCTCTCCATTCCCCTGTTCATCCTAGAAGCTCTTTTGTGCCCCTGTTCCAGTTGGAATGTATCTTTTTTGAACATGGCCAACCAGAACTGTACACAGTATTCCAGATGAGGCTTTACCTCAGGTACTTACCTTAATACTTGCCTACCTTTACTGGAAATGCATTGCCTGATATAGCCAAGGATCACATTTGCCTATTTCACAGCTGCATCACATTGATTAATACACTGTGATCAACTTCTACACTTTGGTCTTTCTCTTCCTCAATAATTTCCAACTTATGAGCCCCCAGCATGCAGCAGAGATTCTCATTGGTCCCTACATATATGACTTTCTTGTATTAAATTTATTCCCATTTCTGTTTCTCCAGTCCTCAAGGTTATCCAGTTTTTCCTGTATAATATCCCTATCCCCCTCTGTATTGACAGTGCCTTCCAACGTTGTGTCATCAGTAAATTTCATTAGCACACTCCTACTTTTGTGCCTGGTTCTTAATGAAAATATTAACTAAAGATTGGTCCCCAGACCAAGCCGCCTAGCCCAACAGTTCTCCTTTCAACACAATTTGTTGTCATCTCCCCTCTAGCCAGTTCCTTATCTAGCTTACAGTTCTTGTACAAATCCCCATCTTCTTCAGGTTAACTAATAATTTTGCAGGTGATACCATGTCAAATGTATTATTGAAAACCAGATCTACTGCATGTCCCTTGTCTAAAACATCAGTTATCTTGTCAAAGAAAGATATGAGGTTAGTTAGGTATGATCTACATTTGATAAACCCATGTTGCATTTTATCCCATTTTCCATTTACCTCCACATCTTTAATTATTCTTTCCTTCAAAATTTGTTCTGCAGTCTTGTATTCTATTGAGGTCTAACTAATGCAGGGGTGGAGAAACTACAGCCCCCAGGATTGCCACCCCCATGGTGCCGCGGGCCCTGTGCCACTCCAGGAAGTGGCCAGCACCACGTCCCTGTGGTCCCGGAGCGGCTCCAGGTAAGCTGCACCCCAACCCCCTACTGCATCCCTCACTCCAACCCCCTGCCCTGAGCCCCCTGCTGCACCTCGCACCCCTCCTGCACCCCAAAACCCTGCCCTGAGCCCACTGCCACACCCCTCCTGCACCCCAACCCCCTTGCCCTGAGCCCCTGACACACCCCACAGACCTGAGCCCCCTCCCACACTGTGCTCCCCCTCCTGCACCCCAACCCCCTTCCCTGAGCCCCCTTGTACACCCTGCCCCCCTCCTCTGCCCCAACCCCTTGCTCTAAGCCCCTTCCTGCACACCGCACCCCCTCCTATCCCAGCCGTACATTCATGGCTCTGCATGCAATTTCCCCACCCAGATGTGGTTCTTGGGCCAGAAAGTTTGCCCACCCCTGAAATAATGGGTCTATAGTTGTCCAGATCACTTTTTCTTCCTTTCTTAAATATAGGTACCATGTTTGCTATTCTCCAGTCGTATGGTACAACTGCCAATTTTAATAGATTTATTAAAAATCCTTGTTACTGGACTTGCAATTTCATATGCCAATTCTTTCAGTATTCTAGGTTGGAAATTATGCAGTCTCCCCATCACAATAACTTGAGCAACACTAGAATCATTGATATGCTTAAAGCACCCAGATAGAACTCAACCAGGAATTTTGTTCCTTTATCTTGCCATATTTCATCTCTGGTGTGAGAGAAACAACAAGAATCTCAAATATCTGGTGATCTCAACTATTCTAGAGTTTCTTCGGGTTGGTTTAGATAAGGTTCTACAACCAAGCACCAAAGAGAGCTAGGTACCAGCTCTGTTCTCTATGCAAGGATATTATAAGGTTTAACTCACTGCTAAATCTCTTGGAGATCTTTGAATGGAAAGTGTCATAGAAATGTCAGACATTGGTAATAGGATACAAAGTTTTATCCTCTAGGTCACCAGTTTAAATGTAGCCCAGACTGAAAGAGACTAAAAGTTAATAAGAGCTGACAGCTGTTAGTGGTCTCAGTTCAGTTCCCAGTGAATAGGCGTCTATGTTATAAAAAGCCCACAGCACAACTACCACTAATTAGCACCGCTCAGTGTCAGCAGAGTAGCCAAAAAGTGAATGGGCATTGAGAGTAGACTATTCTCTCATCCTAGAAGTTACCTCCCCAGATGAGGCACTTTGGTGAGACAGTTTGAGCAATGCTACACTGCAATTGCTTATGCTGTCCCTGTTCTATGGATAAATAGTTCTGGAAACTGAATTCCACTGTCAATCCAGAACCTTTCAATAGCATTAGTACTATAAAAACCAAGAAGCAATACAGTTTAGCAAATAGTGGTCATGTTTTTTCAGACGGGACTTGTAATTTTAGGTGCATCGGACTTTTTTCTTGGGGGGTGAGTGGGAAGTGGAACCCAAGTTGATACTTGGAAAGGCATGATTTTCAGAAAGTACTGAGAACCCGCCTCATGTCTCAAATGTGGCATGTGCAAATTGAGGCATCCACTTTTGAAAAATCTCTGCCATTATGTGCAAAGCCCTTTCTCAGATACCCTTTGGACTTCACCTCCTCCCCCACCTTAATATGCCTGCAGGTTTGTCAAGACTAGCATCTAATTTACACGCTGATTATGCAACTTGAAGAAAAAGGCAGATTAGCTCACATGACTAGCACACAAAAATAAAGTGCGTAGTGAGTAAAGAAGGGCTGGGAGTTCAAACTCCAGAAAGGTTAGTTGGTTATTTTCAAACACTTTTTTTCATGAAAAGAAAAAGTTATGGATCATAGAATCATAGAATCATAGAATATCAGAGTTGGAAGGGACCTCAAGAGGTCATCTAGTCCAACCCCCTGCTCAAAGCAGGACCAATTCCCAGCTAAATCATCCCAGCCAGGGCTTTGTCAAGCCGGGCCTTAAAAACCTCCAAGGAAGGAGACTCCACCACCTCCCTAGGTAACGCATTCCAGTGTTTCACCACCCTCCTAGTGAAATAGTTTTTCCTGATATCCAACCTGGACCTCCCCCACTGCAACTTGAGACCATTGCTCCTTGTTCTGTCATCTGCCACCACTGAGAACAGCCGAGCTCCATCCTCTTTGGAACCCCCCTTCAGGTAGTTGAAGGCTGCTATCAAATCCCCCCTCATTCTTCTCTTCTGGAGACTAAACAATCCCAGTTCTCTCAGCCTCTCCTCATAAGTCATGTGCTCCAGACCCCTAATCATTTTTGTTGCCCTCCGCTGGACTCTTTCCAATTTTTCCACATCCTTCTTGTAGTGTGGGGCCCAAAACTGGACACAGTATTCCAGATGAGGCCTCACCAATGTCGAATAAAGGGGAACGATCACGTTCAAACTGTGTCACTAGGGACCTGATCTAAAACTCATTGAAGTCCGTGGGAGTCTTTCCTGTAACTTCAGTGGCTTTTGGATCAGGCACTAGTTGCTAATAGGCAGTACAGTGATAAAAATAGACAAAGCTATCCAGGAAAAAGAAACATATTTGCAATTATTTTTTTAATTAATGCCAGTAAAACTAGAAGCTTCTGTTAATTTGTGAACCTGATCACTCTTTGCTGCATTCTCATCTGTTCTGCAATGATAATTATGTTTACTGTGGGAGTTGAGGGATGATGGAAACTCCAGCAACAGATAAAATGGTTCTATTTTTGGCACCATACGGATAGAGTATCTATGTACCACAACAGATGGAGCAAAAGCCCTTGAAGTGCTATTGTTGAAATAGCTCTGAGACCTGTCATCTGCTCAGAGACCGTTCATAAACCATCACTAAGTAGTTTCAGGTTTATAAAGCGAGATCCTGCCAAATATCCACCACAGCTGTGTTTTAAGTAAAATCCAAGAGGGAAACAAAGTAGGTAAACAGCAGTCTGCACAAGGGAGTGTTATTTCACATTCTTCATAGGACAAATTATACTCAGTGCAGGTAAGTGCCACCTATAATTAAGATTGCAGGACACTTCCCATTATAAGACCTTATTTTCAGTTGCTGCCAAACTTCAACAGTTTGGGCTAAAATTTTCCATGCTGGGTTTCTGCGTCAGCTTTATTTATTTATTGTTTACAGTTTTAGCAAAAATGGTTCATCTGTTTCCAATAATGAATTAGGGAGAAATAGTGTCTTTCCCATATTCAAAATTTTTTTTTTACAGTTGTTTTATTGAGATGGTCTTGTGCCTCCCTGTTTTGAAGCAGGGACTTGAAATTTGACATGGCTATGGGGGAAGGGAGTGCCTTTTGCCATCCTGGTGAAAATGTGCCCAAACCTGGCCAAGTTATAAGTCTCTGAGAAAACTCCATTTGCGCATGCTCAGTAGAGGTTTGTTAGTTTGACAGCTAAATTCTCTGACGATTCCCTGTGGACTGAACATGCACCATCCCTATGGAACAACTGAGTGTGCTTCAGCCCAGGGCTGCAGGGATGGAGCAGGATTTTCCCTGAAGTTGCTCCTTCCAGCTACTGAAGGACTGCTATGGCACTGGGCATCAGAACTGAGAGCAGAGAGGCAGTTTCTCCTGTGCTCTCAGTGCTTCCACTGGGTCTGGTTCTGTGGAAAAAACAGGATGTGATCATGTAATTAAAGACTGTATCATAACACATATTCAAAAGGAGGCTAAATGAAGGTTCCACAGGACACCTTAATTCTGGCATTGCCGAATTCTTGAATGCTTGATTTTGCAACCGTAGTGTTCGTTTAACATAATTGGTTTTGTTTGGATGTACGATGTAATATATTGGTTGAACTATTTCCCTATACTTGTACATCTCCAGTCAAGAAAAAAATGCCATGTTATCAGTGTTCCTGTCAATGTTTATGTACTACAATCTGGGTGCTACATCAAACCTAAGAAAGACCACTATTGGTGTGATGAGGTAAACTATTATGACTAATGCAAAACCAAAAGTTTACTGTTGTGCAGAGATGAAGCCAGGAGAATTTCAACTCCAAAGGAGATGGTCATGGGCCTCTAAAAACAGGGCTATAATGGAAACTACTTTGCAGCCTTAATTATACTGGTTGCTACTACTGCCTGCTATAATGACTTGTTTATAATACTGATATGTACACAACGTCTGCTTTCATTTCTAGCATTTAAATTGGTTTAGTAATGAGATTTAAGTTTTAAAGGGGAAAAGATTTGCTATAAGGGATATCTTCTATTCTTTTCAACTAACCATGTATGAAGAATACAATGTACCAGCTTTTACATGATTGGGTTACATTTTCTATACTTGGTGCTTATCATCTTCAAAGGACTTTATAAACAAACTGTTCACCCTAGCCTGGAAGTAAGCATTGGAATTGGATGTGGAGAAATACAAGCAGGGAAGTTAAGGTCAGTTTTTTCAAAAGTACCTTATAATTTTGATTCTCTCAAGTTTTGGTTGTCCAATTTGAGTCTGCTCAGCAGCCACAATTCCAGATGCAGTCAATCAGAATTACAAGTACTCAGGACCTCTGAATATCAACCTTGAGATGTTTCAAGCTGGACACCCAAAAACTGAGGCACACACAAACAGCCATTTTTGAAAAATTAGGCCTAAGTGATTTGGCCAAAGCTTCAGAAGGAATCATTGTTAGAGGCAGGATTAGAACTCACGTGTGCATGACTCCAAATCCCCTGCTCAGGCACCTAGACTGCTTTTCTTCATGGCTGGGCAATCTCTTATTTTATTTGGAAAGCCTGGCATGCCTGTCCTGAGCGATGAGGTGTGTCCTAGCACCCAGAACAGCCATAGAATATTGCATGATAGCGCACAAACATGATACTGATTCACCTACTCCAGGACTGATCAGTATTACCTGGAACTAACTGTCATGGAAAAAGAATCACCAGTTAGCATACCTCTCAGCTGCCAATTGTTATAAGGACTATCTCTGATTTTGATACTTTTTTTTTATTCAGATTTTTTGCTTTTGTCTCAGATGTTTACTGCAGTATCTAACTTATTAATATTTAAATTAGCTACCTCAGTGTGGGCCAAATTCCAAGTCTATGCATTAAAAAAATGTGACTCACAAATATACACTTTGTGCCTGATCCTCCACTACTATGCACTTTGTGTTGTCATTTACACTTGTGCAAACCACTACCAATCTAAAATTGTCTGCTGACACAGTTGGTGGGTGGAGATCAGGCCAGATATTTTCTGGCCAACCTATTCTTCACTCCCATGTCAAGAAAAAAGCCTGACTGCAAGGTAAATGCTATGGCACTACTGCCTTCCTCCTGTAGGGGCAGCTACTGCTGAGCTGATGTTTTCTCTCCCTGCATTCTCAGCTCCTCCACTTTCCCCCTGCAGCTCGGTAAGTCCATGGAGAGGAAGAGTCAATTTCACAGAGTTGGCTGTAGGGAGTGAAAAGGCATTGCATAGGGATGAGCATTGCATAGGGAAAGGAGCAGGAGGAAGGAGGACATGGCAATGGAGGAGGCACTTTGAAGATGTCTATACAGAAGGGGTCCAATTCCTGTTGGAATTGCTGGACTCTCACGGCAGCCATCCCCTGCAATCTCCCATTAAGCAATGCCTTCTTGTATGACTGGGTGAGTTTAAAAGAATTGGTGTTTGCAGTTGTTATAGACCTGATTTTTCAATTTGAAACTTACTCCTTTGTATATTGTAGTTATATTGTAGTCTGTGATGAGTGGTAAGGACCCTTGGGGACACCCAGGGTCACGGTTCTCCCACATCCCAGTTTTCCTATAAAAACATGCAATGCATTCCCCCCCTTACTGGAAAGGGGGACTCTACAGCCTATGGGGTATTGCCCTCCTGGGCTGAAGGCAGTACTTAATTTGTGCCGGGGTTTGCCAGGGCTGAGCCCCAGCACCTCTAGGCTTGGCAGTTCATAGCCCTGACACCTCTGGGTTGCCATGTCAGTTATGAAAGTAAAACAATTGCTTGAGCCCAGCAGCTCTCTCATTACTAATTAAGCACTGGCTGAAGAGGTAGGAAGCTGGAGCAGCTGGACCCAATTACTAGGAGCTGCTATTAAGAGGTAAACTGACACAGCCCTTCATTCCCTGATGCAAAGGCTTTCTAACTGTAAGAAGTTAGGTTGTGATTTGTTTTCTGTTAGGCGCCTTGCCTTTAGAGTAAGCACCCACATGGGCACCCTGCTGAAGAGACCCTTACTGGGTGTTGGCTCTGAGAATAGACTGCTTCTCCAAAGGAGGGCCCTTCCGACTCACCCTCAGACTGACCAAACAGCTCTGATTTACAGCAGCTTTACCTGAGCTACCTGTGTCTTGTTCTGCAGTCTGGAGAAAGCCAGAACCTCTGTAGCGTTCAGTGCAATGGGGATTCCCCCTTCAGTCCCATATGTGGGATGCTCCCTATACTGGAAGTAGTATGTGGGACAGTCTAGAGCTGCTCATGGTGGCTTTATGTAGGGTGACCAGATACCAACTGTGAAAAAACATGGCAGGGAGTGGGGGGTAATAGACGCCCATATAAGAAAAAGTCCCAAATAATGGGACTGTCCCTTTAAAAATGGGACATCTGGTCACCCTACCTTATGCTGCTCCTGCAGTGACGGTGGGGGTTTTCCTAGAGTGACCAGATAGCAAGTGTGAAAAATCAGGACGGGGGTAGTGGGTAATAGGACCCTATATAAGAAAAAGACCCCAAAATTGGGACTGTTCCTATAAAATTGGGACATCTGGTCACCCTAGGTTCTCCCCAGGCTTCTTGTGGCTCAGGTAGGCCCTCTGTACAGTGCTGGAGCAGTGTATAGGGAAGTAGAGTGACCAGGTAACTTGTGCCTGCTGCCCCCTTGAGGTTCTCCCTGAAATGAGATGTGTATTTCTGATTAAGCTGGCTCAGGGTGAAATTTATCCTGCTGCCAGGGGATCGCTACAGCCCTCTAGTCTACTCCATACCATTTAAGTCCTCAGTGGTATTAAGGGCCTCTGTCTAGGGCTATGTTTCACACCCACTAACAAAAATTCTAAATGAATAAAGTAAATTAGAGCAAGTCTCTTCTCTGGTTCTGAGCAGATTTGACACTCAAGGAGCTTGTTGCTGCAGCACTAAGTTATTGGAATGAATCATGTTAAAATGGGAGTTATACTGAGCCATGGAGATATTGCAAAGTTACAACAATGTAGCTCAGCTTACTGCAGTGGAAGCATGTCTTGTGAAAACTCCTGCCATTGCACTGGATTTCCTCAGCATGATACACTGACTTGTCACAAGCACCACATTTGGCGCCACCTCCCCAGTTCGGCATCCTTAGGTTTGAAGCGTTACCTAAAAAAAGCAAACAAATAAAAGAACTGTCAGCAGAAATTGCCCAGACTTAACTAGAGCAACTTGGATTCCCCCTTTTTGTTCTCTTGGTCCCAAAGCCAGCATAGCTGCCCACATGAATACCACCCCAATATTTGCAGATTCTCTGGTGGCAAAGAACCAGCGAACTAACTCCTATACCACTCTATCTCCCTGAGGCTGGCATATGGGCATCACTGAGGGAGGTGGGGGAAGAGGCATTGCCAGGACTTCCATATGCCCCTGAGAACTTTGGCTACTATCATGGCCCTTGGGGACCCTTGGTGGTCAACCTTTAGTCAATAGCTGATGAGTGATGGTCCAATAGACCATGATCAAGAGGAAGGATATTCCAGTGGTTAGGCTCTAGCTGGGGCCTTAGACACCTGCATTCAATTCCCTTTTCTGCCACAGACTTCCTGTGTGATCCTGGGCAAGTCACTCCATTTGTAAAACAGGAAAATACTACAGTACTATGCCTATCTCACAGGGATACTCTGAAGATTGTGTATGCTCAGATTCTATGGTAGTAGGGGGCCATATATAAATATCCAGGATATCTGAGGGCTGCATTTTCCAAAGATTACCTTTTCCTTTCATTGCTGCTTTTCTGCACCGTTGGCCTTTTCCTTGGTCACTAACTTTCATATAACTTTTGTGTGGCAAAGAGTATGGAGGATCTGGATCCTATACAGAATTCAAAGCTTTAGTGGAGTTTTACAAGTGAATCCGAGGACAGAATTTGGCCTTATAAATTTTCTAGGGATCAATATTCCAAGCTTATCTGTCAAGGGATACCATATTTTACTGTTTTATTACTTCTCTCCAAAGCAACTGTTGTTTTATTCAAGGCTACCATGTGTTCACTGACAGACGTATAAAGGAAATTTCCTGTACCCATATTTCTTTAAACTTACGATATGATCGATTGTGAAGTTAGATTAAGGAATTAATACCTACAGAATTTAGTCTTACATTTTACGTTATTTTTGGTGGCGTTTTCATGGATACAGGTTGTTCATCCTTCTGAATTATGCAAACACAACAGATGCAACAGCCCTACTAACCAATCAACAATGAATAATAATATTTAGTTTTTCTGAGGTACTTCACTCAGGGATCTCAGGTTTGGAAAGGAATCTGAACTTCTTATTCTCTTTGTACAGATAGGGATACAGAGAAGTGAAGTGACTTGCCCAGGTCACATGAGGTCAGTGTCGGAGCCAGAAATAGAACCCAGGTCACCTGACTCCAACCCCAGTGTCCTCTCTGCTGACCATGTTGTACATCAGATTCTAAAACAACTAGAGCAAATCTGGTTTTCCCTGGGGCTTTCTTGATGTTTCTGAGTCATAGTTTTTAGGAAGACTGGAATGTCATCTTGTCATTTGCACGTCACATTATCAGACTGTTTGGAGCTCCTGGCTCAGGCCTTTCTTATCCTTCTTGGAAAGCCAGTCACTTTCTTATTATAGTTAACTGTTCTTTCAAAGGCAGCTTTGGGTCAGCTTGTTCCAATTTGGCTCTGATAAATTCACAGCTGAGATATATACCGGGTACTTAGCTAAGGAAAAGATGTTGAACATTGAATGATTCATCAAATCTACTATGCCAAAATTCCTCTTCAGCTGTCGAACAAGAGATAGAGGAGAATTTCTCAGAACAGTGTAGCACAAACAGCTGATAGTCGTTTGGTTCACATTTTGAAGTGTAGTTTCACCTTGAAAAGCAACTATAAAAACGACATTGTGAAGTTTCGTGTTTATAATCTCAGTGATGTCTAGTTCAAGTATCTGAGTGAAAATAAGCTGTCTATAACTTCCAGCTCCGCAAACTCAATCTGAAAGTCAAGCTGGCTCTTTCTGGTTTGAACATCACTAATATTAAAGATTCTGCAACTAAAACATAGTTAAGAATGTATGTAAGAGATGGAATAAAATCTTGCTCAATTTCCCATACCTATTTTAGTTTTGTGGTGTTAACAGGATTAAAAAGTAGTAAAAACATGATTTAGTTGGTGAAGTAAGCAGAAGTGATAATGAGTACATTGTATCAGGGGGTAGCCGTGTTAGTCTATATCCACAACATTAAAATTACAATACCTACCTGAGGAAGTGAGGAAACAGATTGACAGAGCCAGATGGCTACCTAGAAATCACCTACTACAGGACAGGCCCAACAAGGAAAATAAAGAACACCACTGATCATCACAAACAGCCCCCAGCTAAAACCTCTCCAGCGCATTATCAACGATCTACCACCTATCCTGGAAAACTATCCCTCACTCTCACAGACCTTTGGAGGCAGGCCAGTCCTCGCCTACAGACAACCCCCCATCCTGAAGCAAATACTCTCCAGCAGCTACACACCACATCACAGAAACACCAACCCAGGAACCAATCCCTGTAGCAAACCTTGTTGCCTACTCTGACCCCCATATCTACTCTAGCGACACCATCAGAGGACCCAATCACATCAGCCACACCATCAAGGGCTCATTCACCTGCACATCTACTAATGTTCTATATACCATCATGTGCCAGCAATGCCCCTCTGCCATGTACATTGGCCAAACCGGACAGTCCCTACTTAAAAGAATAAATGGACACAAATCAGACATCAGGAACGGTAACGTACAAAAGCCAGTAGATGAACACTTCAATCTCCCTGAACATTCTATACCAGATTTAAAAGTCACTATTCTTGAACCAAAAAAATTCAGAAACAGACTTCAAAGAGAAACAGCGGAACTAAAATTCATTTGCAAATTTAACAGCATTAATTTGGGCTTGAATAGGGACTCGGAGTGGCTGGCCCATTACAGAAGCAGCTTTGCCTCTCCTGGAATTGACACCTCCTCATCTATTATTGGGAGTGGACTACATCCACCCTGATTGAATTGGCCCTGTCAACACTGGTTCTCTACCTGTGAGGTAATTTCCTTCTCTTCATGTGTCATTATATAATGCCTGTATCTGTAACTTTCACTCTATGCATCTGAAGAAGTGAAGTTTTTTACCCACGAAAGCTTATGCCCAAATAAATCTGTTAGTCTTTAAGGTGCCACCGTACTCCTTATTGTTTTAATGAGTACATTGTAAGAACAGATCTATTGAGGAAAAAGGGCCATATTTTACAGAGTAGAATTGGACTTTAAAATCCATTATTTTCCTTGTTTGGTAATTCTTTTACTTAACAAAAATCATCATGTTCGCTATTTGAAAACGTTTTCCTGTCCACAACACTTTCTTTGATTTTTTTTTTAAAAAGTACTTTGTATCAAACTCATTCATTTAGATTTGTTGTTTTGTCTTTGCGTGAACAGAAATCAAGGGGGGGAAGGATAGCTCAGTGGTTTGCACATTGGCCTGCTAAACCCAGGGTTGTGAATTCAATCCTTGAGGGGGGCATTTAGGGATCTGGGGCAAAAATCTGTCTAGGGATTGGTCCTGCTTTGAGCAGGGGGTTGGACTAGATGACCTCCTGAGGTCCCTTCCAACCCTGATATTCTAATTTAATTTGTAATATTCTGTTCCCCTGTCACTTATATATCAGATGACTCAGCCCTGCACAATGGAAATATGATAGATTGTTCTTATAACAGGAATAAAAAATAAACAATATTTCAAACCTGGGTTTTAAGATAATGGAAAACAAAGAGAAATGAACAGTATTATGAGACAATTGAGAAATTAATAAATGATCTATGCTTCTATCATGCTCCCATTACCATTAGTGATACATTTCTAATTAGTATCGATGGAAATAGAAAGGGGCGTTTAACACATAATGGGGTTGCAACTCCATTGAACTGAATGGAATCTCACACCCTCTCACACCAGTCCAATTATCTCCACTCTTTTCAAGTGTGGAAATCAAAGAGCCGGAATTCAGAGCAATATCCAATGACAATGCTATCAGTGCTTGATCCTGCAATGTGCTGAGTGACTCCTGATATTCTTCGATTCCCTTTGGAATCAAGGGGCTCAAGTCTGCACCAGTTGAAGTTAAGGAATTCAGTGGAAGCCCAATGGTAATTGAAAGCACAAAGCACCTTGCAGGATCAGGTCCCAGGCCCTCACAAACTGTCAAGAGGGCAGTTGGTTGGAACAGATTGAAATTACGTCATCAGCTGAGTGAAGGAGCAAACATCCCAGAGAAGGTCTGATAAAATTCAATAATGAACCTCTCACTGTTACAGGCAGTGGTTACAGCTCTGAAAGGAACCCTTGACACTGATGTTAATTATAGCAACATTAGTACATTACTGCATGAGCTTACACATTTTCCATGCTTTCCATCATCACCTGATGGAGGGGAAAAGAGTCAAGGAAGAAAATATCTCCGAAAGAACACTGAATCTTGTGATGGTGCCACATGCTCTGATCTCTGGCCTGGCCAGCTCTGCAGGCAGGTGCAGAAGTGGGGTAAGGAGGCAGGTCCCTAGCCCCTTCCTGTCTCCAAGTACATTAACTATGCCTTGTGGTATCCCCTTCCTACATGTACCTCTGTGCAATGGAAGGGCCATGAGAAATCTGACCCTTTAGTTTTGTAGGATGGCTATTATCTGAATCTTAAATATTTTAACTTAATCTTAAAACAAATATTTTATCTTAATCTTGAATCCTGGCAAGAGTACCATAGGTGTGAGAAGCAAAGTCTGCTCTCAGTTACATGAATGCAATGCAATGCAATGCTCTTTCTCCCTGCTGAAGTCAAGTCATGGAAGTTGAGTTGCACCATGTAGCAGAAGTTAGCTCAAGCTCTTTCATGTCCAGGCAGATCAGAGAAGGACTCAGTTTACAGGTTTAATCCAAATGGATATCACACAGTAAATTTTACTGCAATATTCTTGTCCTACACCATTGTGTCACGTTGCTCTAAGGCAATAAACAGCTGCTGCATTACTCCCCAGAAGAAGACGTGTTTCACCAGTGGGGGAAGTGAACCCTCTATGTCAGTGTCTGTAAAGCACACTGAGGTCATTGTATTAAAGACACTATACAGATGCAAAGTAGTATTATTCCCATGAAGACAGAGTTGACTTTTCTAGGACTCAAACCAGGAGATACAGGGAGTCCACACATTTCAAACTATGATATCTTCAAAAGGTGGAATCTCTCTTGCTAAGGCTCCCAGAATGCTCTTTAAGAATGTTCACCACAGTTATCTGGGTGAATTTTGTATCTTGATTTGTACATCCTCAGGTTTGAGTCCATTCCTAAACATGGTATCCAGTGCAGATATGGAAGCTGAAACCACATAAGCCTTAGACAATTCTTGTTGGCAAATAGTGCACTCCTGCGTGCCTCCAAACCTTCAGTTCTGCTTATTCAAGGAGGTTAAACCCTGGCTATGTTTCCCCCTTACATGGTCTGTGTATTCACAGAACAGGTCCATGACATGGGCCATGACAGGGCAATGCTATTCCAGCTCAGTGCTACTGTACAACCAATGGGCCTCAAACCTGAGTTGAAATCAAAACATGTAATGTGCATTAGTAATTTGGGATACAATTTTCAAAAATGACTCAGTGCCTTAGGAGCCTACATCCCATTTTCAAAAGCGTTAGGAGTTCCCAAGTGTTTTAGGCACATTTGAAAATAGGACTTTGTCTCCTAAATTGATTTTGAAAATTGAACTCTTAGGCTGGGATTTTCCAAGGATCCCAAGGGATTTAGAGCCCAGCACCCAAATTCCGGTGATATTTAAATGACTAAGTCTTTTAAACTCCATTGAAAAGCCCAGACTTAGTCTCTATGGTCCACTAAATCTGTGGTCAGCCAACTGTGACTGCCAATCATGGTGGTGATTTCTGTGGTTTGTAGAGATTTCTGTGACCATAGGGAATGTAATGCGACCACCATACTTGTTTCACATGAGCCACTGAACTGCCATTGGACAGCAACAGCATTAGACCTGAGCATTTCTGTACAGTATCACTGAGCTGGAGTAGCATTCTTGTTCTGGACATGCCAACTAGCACTCAGTGTCCCACCTTGTTCCATATCAGAGCTCTGCTATCATATGAAGTACAACTTTCACGTGTCAGGCATGCAGCCATAAACACATGATTCATTTTATTTAGGGCTTCTCAGAATGTCAGGGCAGCCGGACCAGAGGATTTAGGGCAGGATCCAAAACCTATTGAAATCAGGAGTCATTCTGTTGAATTCCATGGGCATGGGATCAGACCCATAGTCAGGATTCCCTTCTTGCTCAATGCAATTTCATAAAGGAGCAGTATTAAAAATTGATGACATGATATGGCCCTAAGAATATCATCTCTGCACTGGACAGGGCTACCAGAAACTTAAGGCTTTAGCATTTCACCTCTAAGACCAGGATTCACAATGGGTTAGGGTAACCACTATATGAATTTGATGGTCTAGACCTGATCATATCTGTCTGAAGTGCAAATACCACTTTACTATCGGGCTAACTCATAAGATGTCCAACTATGGAAGTCTACTATCAGAATACCAGGGTTGTTGCACATTAGCTTTGAAGTGAATAAGCAGAGCAGGAAATGTAAGGTATTATGGTAACTGGATAGTACAGTGACAGGCACAGTAGAAATGTCTAGATCGGGGTCGGCAACCTTCGATACACAGCCCATTGGGGTAATCCAAAGGCAGGCCACAAGACATTTTGTTCATATTGACCGTTGGCAGGCACGGCCCCGCGCAGCTCCTGGTGGCCGCAGTTCACCGTTCCCCAGATTTAGGCATTTAAGTCCCATTTGTGGGTGCCACTACAATCCACAAAACTCCCGCTCAGCTGCTGCCTAACTCTATAGGTGCCTGTTTTTGCAGTAAAAGTTCCCTAGGTTCTGCCTGTGGGCGTGCACACTGCTGCCTCCCACTAGGAGTCCAGATGCCTATCTCCTGCTTACTCCCCAGTGTGAGCCATGAACCACTAGGCTGGAAGTTCCAAACTGTGAGGAATGCATGACAAGATTATTAGGGGCTTGCGAAGTCCTGACAGGACCGCACTGAGCGGCGGGGTTCAGGAGTGGACTTTGTCGGGCAGGGGAAGCGGATGTGGCTCTGTTTGGGTGAGGACCAGGCTCTCTGCCTCTCTTGCTTCCCAACTGCTACAGCTGCAGTCACCATCAAGCAGCAGTTACCCTCCTCTGCTGGGGAGGCTGTGAGCAGGGAGTGGAAGGCAGCAAACCAGAAGTAGTAACTCACCCCTTTACCATGCAGGTACCCCCTCCTGACTCCAGCCCTTCAGCGCAGCCCCAGGGCGCAGAGGCCCATCAGTTTCCCCTGCCAGACAGAGCCTTTGCAGGGGAAGCAGATAGGGCCACACTGAAGAGTCAGGAGGGGGCTCTGTCAGCCAAGGGGGGCACTACTCACAGGGTGCAGCCTTCCACTCCCCTCCTGACCCCAGCCCTTCAGCATGGGCCCTGTTTGCTTCCCCTATGCGGGGAGGGAGAGGAGGGCGGGAATAAGTCTGATCTCGGCAGCTGAGATTGCCCAACTGCTGCGGGGAGCAAAGTCTTCCTCTGCTGCCACATGATGAGTATCTATCTCCTGCCCCCTTACAAAGGGGGGTGCACATGGGACATGAATCTCCAAAGGGGGGCGCAGCAAAAAAACTTTAGAAACCTCTGCGCTAGGCTATGGGATATTCTGATGTGGGGCTCCCTCAATCTCTCTGCTTGAAGTTGTTCCACATTGATTAAATATTAATTGGGCTAGAGAGAATCACTCTGTAGCGTTGTATACACTGACCTGAGAGGTGGCAGTTCCCTGTTCAAACCCCTTCTCCTCCTCAGGCGGAGGGGGAATTTGAACCCTGGGGTCTTCTACATCCCAGGTGAGTACCAAAGCCAGTGGGCTAAAAGTTATAAGTAAACCAGGCCGCCCCCTGCACCCAGCTGTTCTGTGTGAAGTTAGGCCACATATCTGACCTGAGGGGTCCAATCTGGTAGGTTTGCTCAGAGGCTGTCTATCTTCCCCCTCCCCACCCTTCCAGTTCATGGAGATAGGTACCTCCCTGAGGGTGCACTTAGGCGCTTATCTCTGAGAGTGGTGTGGGACTTAGGACACACCCCTCTCATCGGCATATCTAGTGAAATCAAGCCACCTAGAGTGCTGGCTTTTGTGGATCACAGTCTAACGGTATGTCTACACTTAAAATGCTACAGCGGCACAGCTGCGCTGCTGTAGTGCTTCAGTGTAGACACTACATACACTGACAGAAGGGGTTCTTCCATTGACCTAGCACTGTCTACTCCGTGTGTTGGATCAGCATAGCTATGTCTCTCAAGGGTGTGGGTTTTTTCCCCACACATCTGGGAAGTGTAGCTATACCAACGTAAATTTTCAATGTAGATCAGGCCTCAGACTCCTATTTCTCACCATTCTTTGTATAGGGAGTTTAGCTGCCTAACTCAGGCTTTGTAGATCACAGTGTTGTTCCTGTGATCTCCCAGGTGCCTAAGTTAGGTGTTGTGATGCTCAGCATCACAGTACGTAAATCCCTTTGTGGATCCAGGCCTTAACCTTCCTGTGCCTCAGTTTCTCCTCAGTAAAATTGGGATAATGATACTTTTGTTCCTTTATGACTAACTTTCAAGAGCTTCAGATGAAGTGTGCTAAAGAAGAGCTAGGTATTATTACTAGGAACTCTACTGTTCTTCAAAATATTAGTTCTGTAGCAATTTCTAATTTATTTAATATTTTAAACTATCAGTTATAATACAGTATTTCTTGTTATAAACACCTAGCGCCTCTCAACATTTGTTTATTTAATAAAAATATTTTTAAACATATTAATACTGTACTAAAACCTGAAAGTTAAAAAAAAACACTTTATTTTATTTCTCTCCTGCCACAACTGTTAGAGTAAATTGTGTTGAACATTTAAGGATCTGCAGTGTCCCACATTGACACTGTTTTATGTCAAAAAGTGTGCAGGTATTTTGATCAAAATCTAAAACAAGTCCTTCACAGAAACCAAATTTAGTCGGCAAAATGAGACTGCAACACAATAAACACTCATATTTGCAGAGTGAAATCACATAGCTGAGTGTGGCAGAATTGTGTCACTTTCATAATCACTTTTATATTCACACACATTCAAATGGAATATGAATAATATTTTGCACTTACATAGGATTGACTAATTAATGTAACTAATTTAGCCTCCCAACATCTTTGCAATAGGCAAATATTATTATCTCTTATTTTCCAGAATGGTAAACTGAAGCATATCGCCTAAGGGTAGGATTTTCAAAATGGCCTAAGAGATGCAAGAGCACAAGTTACATTGGCTTTCAGTCATTTAGGCCTTTTCTTTCAAAATCACCTAAAGGACTTGTTGAAGAGTTAGCCAGAGTTAAAGCTGGCAAAATTACTCAGGAGTCTTGATTAGACCCCCTCCCTACTGATCTGACATTTTCTAGCATGCTAATATTACAGTTTTGTCAAAACCCCCTTTATTGCATTACATATATTTTAAAAACACCAACAAACTCCCCTGCCACTGACACTAGAACCAAATACTTTGAACTGGTTTTAGAAAATCAGAGCCATCTGATTCACTTGCATCTTGGCAGCAGTGCCCTACATTACAAGTGATCTGTATGAATCAGGTTTACGCAGTATGTTCCTCTAGCACTAATGCCACAATATCAGCTGTTGCTTTTATGTTCACAAGTGTCTACTTATAAATCTTTGTCATAATAATGGCGCCGTTCCTGGTCCTTCACGCCTTATGCAAAATTCTCATTGTAGAGTTTTACCAACATATGGACACAGAATTATTGTTTTCCAGGATGAGCCAGGCTTCACTAAAATTATTTTAATTCTACACTTGAATTTTTAAACATGCACACACATTTCTAGAATTATTTCCCCCCTACTGTTTGGAGTTCCCCACAGGCTGGTTTAATCAAACAGCCTGTATGTGCATGTTTAAAGCAACTCCAGAAGAGAATGACACATCTGCATCTTGTGAATTGCTTCATCTTCTACCTATGCTGTGTTATTTAGTGTTTTATCAAGGGGGCACGTGTTGAATTTGATTCCAAATCAACACATAAACAGCTGTTGCCAGAGTTTAAAAATATTTGTTCTGACTGATTTTTTTTATTTAAAATCCTTTTATCTAAAAAATTGTGTAAAATCAGTAAATATTACCAGCTGAACTGAGTTTGGAGTCTTTTGAAATTTCCAGTAAAGTCCATTCATTTTTGTCCTGCTATCTTATTAAGCCTGTATATTAAAATGTTGAGTGTGCCTGGTGGAAAATATGATTCCATTGCTTTTTAATGTGACACCCTGTATCTTCAGTTCTCTTAAACTACTAAACGCCACTATGTCAATAAACTCCTATGGACTCCAGTACAGCTGTCAGCCCCACAGAGCTCACACTTCTGCACTATACCTATAAATTCCTTTCAGTAAAGCAGTAGGCCACAAATAATCCCCAGCAGAGAAAAATGTATTCCGTAGGTCCCTATCAGCAAATAGACCCACCAGAACCCTTTGTGACAATACCTACCGGACTAGGTTATCTTGTCTTCTTTGGCTTGATGAAGAATCTGAACTGGAGGGCTCCTGCACTCTTTAAATATGCTTAAGTGGTCACCAGTGTTGGCTCTATAAGAAGGGAGGGGAGGGAAACGGACAGAGGGGGAAGGGAAGGGAGCAATGCTACTGCTATCAGTAGGCTGAAAATAACTTCTGACAAAAGCCTTGGATTTTTTCCCCCTAACACCAGTTGTGAGTAAGGTGGAGAACAATGCATCTCTTCAGATTACACCCAGAAAACATTTCTAAATGCAGTTTTATAAATCACAAATAAATTCATTGAGGGGACACTTGAGCTGAAACTGGAGTAAAGTGAAGTATGATTCAGGCTTTAAAAATAAAACTGAAATCAGACTGAAATCAGCAAACTCCTTAAATATAGGTCATAAAGCAAAGGCCACTGAAATGGTGGAGGAATGGTCAGACACCTATTCATACTGGTGAAAAGAATCTATCCAAATAACTAGAACTAAACATGAGGACAATGAACAGCTGTGGGTTGAAACTCTACTGTTAAAGCATTAAGCCAAATGGAATTTCAGTAATCTAGTAGCTAGACAACCTTTAGTCCCTGATAAAAGTTTTTAAAAGATCAGGGATCCGTTCTTTTCACTCATTTTTATTTTCTAGTGCACACCTTTTAGTCTAAGAATCCCCAAATGCTTTTACAAACATTTGCTAAGCCTTACAACAACCCTGTGATATGTATTATTGTAGCCTTTTTACAAATGAGTAAACTGAAGCACAAAGAGATTAAGGATAAAACTTTTGAACATGGGGAAGTGATTTAAAAGCTAAGTCCCATTTTAAAAAGGGAGTTGGGCACTTAGAAGCCAATGTCTTATTGAAAGTCTCTGGGACTTAAGCTTCTAACCTGGAATTTTCAAAGCAGCCCAAGTGAGTTAGGTGTCTAAATCTCATTGAAATTCAGTAGGATTTGGGTGCCTAATTCCTTTGATAATTGCAGACTTGAGTGCCTAAGTCACTTTTTAAAATGAGATTTAGTCTTCTTCAGTACGTCTGAAAATTTTGCCCTAGATCTCGCTCTGCCTTGATTGACCCACTTACCATTATATAAATGGGAACTGTATGTCCTCAGCACTCTGGAAAGTTATGAGTAGGGTTGCCAAGTGTCCGGTTTTCAGTCAGAACACCTGGTCGAAAAGGGACCCTGGAGGCTCTGGTCAGCACCGCTGACTGGGCTGTTAAAAGTCTGGTTGGCGGTGCAGTGGGGTTGGCAGGTTCCCTACCCAGCTCTGCGTGGCTCCCAGGAAGCAGTGACATGTCCCTCCAGCTCCTAGGCGCAATCATGGGGGCTGTGCGCGCTGCCCCCGCCTTGAACGCCGGCTCCACAGCTCCCATTGACCAAGAACTGCAGCCGGAGCCCTCAGCCCCCCACACTCCAAACCTCTCGGCTCCAGCCCGGAGCCTCCTCCTACACCCCAAACCCCTCATCCCCCACCCCACCCCAGAGCCCACACTCGCAGCCAGAGCCCTCACCCCCACCCCCTGCCCTAGCACAGAGCCCCCTCCTGCAGTCTGAACCCCACATTTCTGGCCCCACCCTGGAGCCCGCACCCCCAGCTGGAGCCTGCACCCCCACCCCCTGCCCAGCCCGATGAGCCAGGGTGGGGGAAAGCAAGTGATGGAGGGAAGGGGAATGGAGTGAATGGGGTATCGGCCCTTGGAGAAGGGGCGTGGCAGTAGCTGAGCCATGGGGATGGGGCGGGGGAAGGGTGTTTGGTTTTCTGCTATTGGAAAGTTGGCAACCCAAGTTATGAGCCCTTTGGCATGTCTGGCTGCGTGCCCAAAAATGGAGGTACACATAGTTAATGGCCACTTTTGAATACTTTGCCTGAGGGCCAGATTTCCATCTTTAGGTATTTAGGTGCCTAAAGAGGTAGGTAGAGCACTAGTGGGACACAATGGGAGTTAGGCACCTAACCTGCTTGGCTTTCAGTGAGAGGTAGGTACTGAACCGCCTTCTGTGCTTTTGTAAATCCTACAATGCATGAGTTAGGCAACCAGGCTCCATGTACAGTGCCTGGGGAGGTGTCTCAGAATGGGGTTCGCAAAAATCAGCATGCTGAGCTAGGAGCTGCCTAAGCTAGCCATGCTGAGGAGCATTAGGCATTTTGGCTTGAGGCTAAAGAAGATATACCTATCTCATAGAACTGGAAGGGACCCTGAAAGGTCATTGAGTCCAGCCCCCTGCCTTCAGTAGCAGGACCAAGTACTGATTTTGCCCCAGATCCCTAAGTGGTCCTCTCAAGGATTGAGCTCACAATGCTGGGTTTAGCAGGCAAAGGCTCAAACCATTGAGCTATCCCCCCAAGTGCCTAGCTCCACTTGAGATTCACAGCCAGGAACCTTTCTCTCCTGGAGTTATGTGGCTAATTCTGGTGAGTCTTTTTTCAAGAAAAACCCTTCCCCTTACAACTGTTACAGGCTATACCACTTTGTATATATAGTCATGGGACCAGAAAAAGAGAGACTGGCTGTCTAGACCAGTTGTTCTCAACCAGGGGTACATGTACCCCTGGGATACTCAGAGGTCTTCCGGGGGGTTCCATCAGCTCATCTAGATATTTGCCTAGTTTTACAACAGGCTACAGAAAAAGCACTGACAAAGTCAGTACAAACTAAAATTTCATACAATGTCTTGCTTATACTGCTCTATACACTGAAATGTAAGCCCAAGATTATATTCCAATTGATTTATTTTATCATTATATGGCAGAAATAAGAAAGTAAACAATTTTTCAGTACTAGTGTGCTGTGCCACTATTGTATTTTTATGTCTGATTTTGTAAGCAAATAGTTTTTAAGTGAGGTGAAACTTGGGGGTACGCAAGACAAATCAGGGGACAGTAGTCTCAAAAAGTTGAGAGCCACTGGTCTAGCCCAGTGGTCAGGGCCCCCACCCCCCGAGAAGTGGGAAATCCAAGTTCAAGTCAGTGTTCCAATGATTAATATTTATAAATAGTGGAACATGTATAAGGAGACTGAGCCATCCACCCCAGAACACTCGGCTAGGAACACAGATCTTTCACAGCGTGGGGAAATGTTCTTACCTTGGAGCTAAAGATTGTAAGTAGGGCACCATATCTTCCTCCTCTGGTTGTTTTGTGTGGGTTTAGATGTGTTCAGAGCACATCTATGAGATAAGGACCCACAGGCAAAAGATGTGGTGGATCATCTAGTGTGTGAATCCCACTGAGGTTTAAGTATGAATTACATATTGAGCAGCTGGGCAGTGTCAGGAATTAGGCAGCTGTGCACATGCTAGTAAATAAACACAACTATGGCATAGTTGGCATCACAGAGACCTGGTGGGATAATACACATGACTGGAATATTGGTATAGAAGGGTACAGCTTGCTCAGGAAGGACCGGCAGGGAAAAAAGAGAGGAGGTGTTGCCTTATGTATTAAAAATGTGTACACTTGGACTGAGACTGAGATGGAAATAGGAGACAGACTTGTTGAAAGTCTCTGGGTAAGGATAAAAGGGGTAAAAAGCAAGGGTGATGTCATGGTAGGGGTCTTCTACAGACCACCTAACCAGGAACAAGAGGTGGATGAGGCTTTTTTTAAACAGCTAACAAAATCATCCAAAGCACAGGACTTGGTGGTGATGGGGGACTTCAACTACCGAGACATCTGTTGGGAAAATAACACAGCAGGGCACAGATCATCCAATAAGTTCTTGGAATGTATTTGAGAATTTTTTTTATTTCAGAAGGTGGAGACAGCTACCATGGGAGAGGCTGTTCTAGATTTGATTTTGTCAAATAGAGAGGAACTGGTTGAAAATTTGAAAGTGGAAGGCAGCTTGGGTGAAATAAACATGAAATGGTAGAGTTCATGATTCTAAGGAATGGTAGGAGGGAGAACAGCAAAATAAAGACAGTGGATTTCAAGAAGGCAGACTTTAGCAAACTCAGGGAGTTGGTAGGTAAGATCCCATGGGAAGCAAGTCTAAGGGTAAAAACAATAGAAGATGGTTGGCAGTTTTTCAAAGAGACATTATTAAGGGCACAAGAGGAAATTATCCCACTGCGTAGGAAAGATAGGCTTAACCAGGAGATCTTCAATGATCTAAATATCAAAAAAGAGTCCTACAAAAAGTGGAAACTAGGTCAGATTACAAAGGATGAATATAAACAGATAACACAGGTATGTAGGGACAAAATTAGAAAAGCCAAGGCACAAAATGAGATCAAACTAGCCAGAGACATAAAGGGTAACAAGAAAACATTCTATAAATATATTAGAAGCAAGAGGAAGACTAAGGACAGGGTAGGCACGTTACTCAATGATGGGGGGAAAATAATAACAGAAAATGTGGAAATGACAGAGATGCTTAATGACTTCTTTGCTTAAGTTTTCACCAAGAACGATGATGGTGATTGGACGTCTAATGTCGTGAATGCCAGGGAAAATGAGGTTGGAACAGAAGAGGCTAAAATAGGGAAAGAACAAGTTAAATATTACTTGGACAAATTAGATGTCTTCAAGTTACTAGGGCCTGATGACATGCATCCTAGAATACTCAAGGAGCTGACTGAGGAGATATCTGAGCCATCAGCAATTATCTTTGAGAAGTCATGGATGATGGGAGAGATTCCAGAAGACTGGAAAATGGCAAATATAGTGCCCATCTATAAAAAGGGAAATAAGGACAATCCAGGAAATTACAGACCAGTCAGTTTAACTTCTGTACCCGGAAAGATAATGGTGCAAATAATTAAGCAATCAATTTGCAGACACCTAGAAGATAATAAGGTGATAAGTAACAGTCAGCATGGATTTGTCAAAAACAAATCATGTCAAACCAACCTGATAGCTTTCTTTGACAGGGTAACAAGCCTTGTGGATGGGGGGAAGCAGTAATTGTGGTATATCTTGACTTTAGTAAAGCTTTTAATACTGTCTTGCATGCCCTTCTCATAAACAAACTAGGGAAATGCATATGCAAAACTGGTTGGAAAATCATCTCCAGAAAGTAATTATCAGTGGTTCACAATCATGCTGGAAGGGCATAACAAGTGGGGTCCCACAGGGATCAGTTCTCGGTCCGGTTCTATTCAATATCGTCATCAATGATTTAGATAATGGCTTACAGAGTACACTTACAAAGTTTGCGGAAGAAACCAAGATAAGAGGGGTTGCAAATGCTTTGGAGGATAGGATTAAAATTCAAAATGATCTGGACAAACTGGAGAAATGGTCTGAAGTAACTAGGATGAAATTCAATAAGGACAAATGCAAAGTACTCCACTTAGGAAGGAACAATCAATTGCACACATACAAAATGGGAAATGACTGCCTAGGAAGGAGTACTGCGGAAAGGGATCTGGGGGTCATAGTGGACTACAAGCTAAATATGAGTCAACAGTGTAACGCTGTTGCAAAAATAGCAAACATCATTCTGGGATGTATTAGCAGGAGTACTGTAAGCAAGACACAAGAAGTAATTCTTCCGCTCTATTCTGTGCTGATTAGGCCGCAACTGGAGTATTGTGTCCAGTTCTGGGCACTACATTTCAGGAAGGATGTGGACAAATTGGAGAAAGTCCAGAGAAGAGCAACAAAAATGATTAAAGGTCTAGAAAACATGATCTATAGGGAAGATTGAAAAAATTGGGTTTGTTTAGTTTGGAAAAGAGAAGACTGAGAGGGGACATGATAACAATTTTCAAGCATGTAAAAGGTTGTTACAAGGAGAAGGAAGAAAAATTGTTTTTCTTAACCTCTGAGGATAGGACAAGAAGCAATGGATTTAAATTGCAGCAAGGGAGGTTTAGGTTGGACATGAGGAAAAACTTCATAACTGTCAGGGTGGTTAAGCACCGGAATAAATTGCCTAGGGAGACTGTGGAATCTCAATTATTGGAGATTTTTAAGAGGTTAGACAAACACCTGTCAGGGATGGTCTAGATAATTAGTCCTGCCATGAGTGCAGGGGACTGGACTAGATGACCTCTCAAGTTCCCTTCCAGTTCTATGATTCTATGCCCTGCTGCCAAAATAAAGGCACCTTGGGTACATTAACTGCAGAAATGTAGGTGTCTTAAGGAATTTGGGCATCTATAGGCAGGAGTGGCGCCAGGGTTTTTGCCGCCCTAGGCAGCAGCACTCCTCCTCTGAAGCTGCATTCTCGGCAGCGGGGGTCCTTCCGCTCCGGGTCTTCGGGGCACTTCGGCGGCAGGTCCCAGAGTGAGTAAAGGACCCGCTGCCGAATTTCCGCCGAAGACCCAGAGCGGAAGAAACCCCTCTGGGCGGCCCTGCTTCTCGGCAGCGTTTCTGCGGTCGCTTTTCTTCCTGCCCAGAGGAATCGAAGCTGAAATTTCGCCGAGGGCTGTGAAATGTCGGCCCCCACATCCTGCCGCCCTAGGCGACCGCTTAGGGTCGCCTAGTGGAAGCGCCGGCCCTGTCTACAGGGTTAGGCAGTAGCTGAGCTGGGGTTTTGTGAATGCCAGCAGCATCTAAATGTTGGACATAGGTGCCTAAAGTGGCAGCTAGGCACCAAAGGTCCCCCTGTGTCTCTATTTTAGGGCAGAACTACTGTCAGCTACCGGGCTGAAGGGATTTAAAGGAAGAAGCTGGAATGAGTTTGTGATGTATTGCATTAAAGTTTCTGAAAAGAGACAGTGAGGCAAAGTGTAGAGGCAGCTGCAGCAATTTTATCTGGTTTGAACATTTCTTCTAAGATTATGGAGCAGGGGAATTAAAGGCACTGCTGAGTTCATGATTAGGTGTCTACTAGGCTTATGACCACCAGGCACTTATATTCTTATTATTGGTCAATTAATGGTATGGCTCTACCTTGGAATTTAGAAATATGAACAAATCAGCTGATCATCACTCTTGTCATTAGCCAGGCCAGGCATATGTAAATTTCAGCCTGGAGTTGCAGGGGCCTCACAAGGGAGGAATGGCTTAAATGGGATGTCATTTTCCACAGTATTCATAACCAATCATAGGAAAATTGACATAGGTACAGAAAGCCCAATAAACTTTACAGGTACTGACTAGTGCTCCCTCTGAGAGGATGGGTCCAGCAATTTTCTCAGTGAAGCAAGGGATGCTGCTTCTAATTCCTTCGGAGTGCAGGTATGAGTGCTTCTCAGCCTTAGGAGCTGTGCACTATTCCTTCACTATCCCAGCTCAGTGTTATTGCTCTGTGCCATATGGGCAAGAAGAATTGGGCCTTTTTATGTTCACAGCGGATACAATCTCTGGGCAGAACACTGATTTGGAAATGGAGACTTGGAGTGTACAATCAGTGAGCAAGTGCATTAATTTTTCTATTTCAGTGGTGATGTGAGATGCAATGCTTTGGGGAAGAATGCGACAAATCAAAAGTGCAGGGACTAAAAGCACTTCTCATGCTTGAAAGCAGCATATCAAAGAAAGTGATGGCAGCCTAGAGATCAAAGGAAGTTTGCTAGTAGTTGCAGGAGAATGAATCAGGTAATCAGGTCATGTCTATGAATAGATTACACAGGTGGAAGGAACAGTGAGCTCAGCTGAGCAGCAAGTGAAATTCAGATCTTCAGGGGAATGCAGGAATGTCTCCCTTTGAGTAGAACTCTAGTCTTCAGTCTGCAAAATGAACAAAGCAAAGTGCTGGAACACACAAAACTGACTGACTGAATTTTGACAACTGCCAAGAGTCACAAGAGTGACTTGAAGTCAGAAAACATATACAAACTTTCATAGTTTGGATAGGCAGAACTTAAAGGCAATACCCTAATAGGTATTGACCATTCATGTGGTTTATGATACACTCCTACCCACTCTGACAACATATACAAAAAAGTTTAAATTGATTTGATTAATGTTTTCCCCTTTGTAATATAAACCTGATTTTTTTTAACCTTACAGATATGAGTCATTTCTGCTTTTTTCCTAGCAGAAGGAAAGGATAGGGAGTGGGGAGGAGTTTGATGGTGTTGAATCTTTGACAAAGACATCCTTTCTCTAAAGTGTTAGGCATAAATGTTAAATTTATTTTTAAAGTTTAAATGCTTTGCTTTTGCTCAGCTAGGGATGTAAAATGTTAACCGGTTAACCGATAAGCATGAATCTTACCGGTAAGGTGTTCTGCAGGACTCTGCGGCCAGCCCCACAATACGGGGTCCCGGCTGCCAGCAGCAGGGCCCTGGGTACAGGGCTGACAGCCAGGACCCCTGGTGCAGGGCAGGAAGGGAGTGAAGTACCCAGGCATGGGGCCAGCAGCCAGGATCCTGGGCGCATGGGGCGGCAGCGTAGCCAAATGGTTAAACATTTAACCAATACAATTTTAATAGTTTAAACATTTACTTTTTAAAAACACTATTTACATCCCTACATTCAGCTTTCACTCTCTTGCATCTTGTGATGTTACCATTTCAGTATTCTCATTATCCTGTTCTTCCAAGTTAGACCAGACCTGAATTCCTCATATAAAAAACAGGCAGAAAAGAATCCTTTCCTTCTTTATAATTCTTAAAGCAGAAGTGAGAGGTGGGGACCACCCTCCCCCCCACCCCACCAAACCAGAGGAGTCAGCTTAAGCTCTTTATTTCATGCCTTAGTAGGTTCTTTAATATGGAGAAAGGTCAAGTGCTCTGACAGATATGGATAAATAATATAAACAGGTGGTATGTGGGGGGCCTGCACATAGAGGGAGTAGTAGATTTGCTTAAAATTAAAATTCTAAATATTAATTCAAAAGATGCTGAAAACAGAAAATTGAGTTAGGAATTTTTTGACCATAAAGTCTTCTCCTAGGAATTCTATGTCACAGTGAGAGAGGGGAAATAATTTTGGTATCAGTGAATGGAATCCTAAGGGAATTTGAGCAAGGTATATTTTTGAACTGGGGGCAGTTCCTTTACCATGCAAATATGTTACAAGAGGAAACTTTCAAACGGGTCCACACCTCCAGTAAATCTCGATAGTGTAAGATTTTTCCTTTCACATCATTACAGCTTAACATTATTTTTGAGAGAGATGGGCCCAAATGCCATCTACTTTCTTATCCAGCTGTCTGATGGGTAAAAACAGAAAACTGATGCAAACATCCTTATGTAGAGATTTGGATCTGAATTTTGATTCTCGTTCATCATTTATTTAGGGCCACATTCTTCCTTTACACAGAGGTCAACGGAAACTCCATGGGCTGTAAATCAAGGCAGAATTTGACTCTCAATGTTTCTATAACCCAGTGTTTAAGAAAACATTTGCTACGGTGAAAGAAGCTACAATGGCTATAGATACAGCACCATATTACAAAAAATAAATTTTGGATTCTGTTACGCACACAAAACTCAGGCCAGATTATGTGAAAGTTGTGCCAAGGTTCTCAAACTTGCACAGTAGCAAGAGAAGCTATGCTGATTTATAGTGGATTATGAAATTTGGAGATTGCCCCAGTTTGTAGTGTGGGTCTAGTTGCAAACTTCTCAGAGGTTAGTAGAGGAAGAAAGTAGGTTGTTGGCTGTAGTGTTTCAGTTTGGTCTACAAAAAGTTCTTCAGGTTAATGGGGAAGAGGGTTCTGTCCTGAAGCAGGATGAGGTGTCAAAAACTCAAATTTGTATTTATTCCCACTGCCCCCCAAAAGGGTATTAAATAAAAGATGTTTTGTTTTGTTTTTGGCTTCCCAGTTTCTTTTCCACTTGTGAAATTTCAATGACAAGAGCCCCATACTGCTAGAGAGGCAGAGAGCCCAGGAGTTCTGCCTCTCCACTAACCCATTCCAGCTCTAAGAGCCAGGGAACTGTCTTTTTTCTCCCCCTATCATCTGGAAAATTCAAATAAAAAAAATCATCAGCAAAACCAAAATTCTCACATAAAATTTCAGTTTTGCAAAAAGGCCATGTTTTGTTGGAAAAATCATTCCAATGACAAATTTTCAACCAGCTCTAGTGAGGAGTTTACTTAGCTTGAGCCTGAAACCATACAAAACTCTACAGTTTTGACTGTTTTCCTTTGAGTTCAATAGTTAATGTGAATTCAAAACATAAAGGGCACCAATATTTACACCCAGTTATTTGCAGATACAAAACTATGAGGGCAGTTTCAGAAAGTCTGTCTCATATCTATAAGATCTCTGCCTTTCCTCTTCCTATAATGCAAATCAATAGCGAGATGCTCTTACCACAGAATATAAAAAAATCTTGACATACTATGTGTAAGTTACTGTGGTTACTTCATTTGATTAAACAATACCCTTACCACTTAAACTTGGAAAGTTTAGCCTTAAATTTAATGTGAACGAATTGATTAAAAATACATTATAAATAATTCTTAATTTACATACTTGATTACTTTTTTTTTTTTACTAACTTTACAAGATCATTATTGAAAGAACGTAGGAGTAAAAAGAAAGTAGAAAATATTTAACCATAGCCTTTTCTATTTAAAAATACAATATATTACATGCTCACAGTACTTTCATTGTGCAAAACATGTACTGATACTGTGTGGTTTTGTATTTACTCAGTTTCTGTACACCACAAATTATGACCAAGAGCTTACTTTGCTCTGTACTGTTATGAAGAGTAAGACAATAGGTACCTAGTTGGATGTAATGCTTTAAACAAGTAATTTGCAGAAATTAATGGACATTAGTTTGCTTTTATAAAAAAGAGCCAATTTTAATCCTAAGAACTAAATAAGGCTTTTCCAGTATTGAGGACTTAATGCATTTACAATTCGTTTCCAGGGGATAAATCTTCCAAATCACAATGCTAAGATGCATGCAACATGTTGTACTGGCAAATATGCTACAAAACAAGTTTAACAGCCAGACATCCCAGTCAAAGTTGGTCCTCTGACACGTCAAGTTTTCTTTGTGGGGCAAACAAGTTTCCTCGTAAAATTCCATCTGCACCGTCTGAATCTGCAGGAGACGAAGCAAAACTAGAAATTGCATTCGGCCCTCCAGGCGTACGGAAAAAGTTTTCAGTCACTGCCTGTGGCTCTTCGGGTTTCACTGGCACAGTAGTCTGATTGAAAGGGAAAAGAACATTTGTTTCATTTGAGGCACATAAAACTAGATAGAAACTTAAAGCTAGAATTTTCAAAAACCTTGTAAGACTTTATCAAAACAATCTGACTAGTCTATTCTGACACTCTCAGTATATTTGAAAGAGTGTATTTATACCTGTTTTATGAGAGTGTCATTTGTCCCTTCTAATCCTATGTATTATTTATAGAGCAAAGATTTATGAACACCCCCTTAGGCAACACGATGTCCTGCAAAACATGCAGACTAATTCTGCCCTCAGATTAACTATGCATATTATCCTACTCCATGAATTAGTGCATATCTGAGGTAGAACCAGGAGTTGAAACTTAACATTAAGTACATAAACAATGAGGGGAATAAGAGTTCAAGAAGAAAGAGAAAGTAAAATAAAAAATTTCCTTCTTTTGCCCTTGATAAATGCCATCTTGTCCTCTCAAGTTAATTCAAAAATGCTATTGCTAAGCTGTTTTAAGTCCTTGCTAAACCTCTCTCTTTACATTCCCTCAACTGGCTCCCTGTTCTTTACAACAAATGAGTTCTTCGTCTGTCCCTTAAAGACTCCTCATGGCTTAGTCCCACCCTACCTACCAAGGTATCGAGTTAACTCCTCCATCTATTCTAGCAATCAGGGTGGATAAAAGTTTATTAAAAGTTAAAAACAGTTTAATAAAAAGAATCCTATTTAAATAAAGTTATAATACAAATTTAATTTTTAAAAATAAATCATATATTAAAATCATTTAAATTAATTTTAAAAGTAATGTACGCTACCAAGTTTTAAAGAAAAAGTCAAACCACCGAACTGCTGGAAGTCACCCCTAAGCACCTGGACTCAGTTTATTGAAATGGTACGCCAGCTTTTGACAGCTGTAGATGCAGAGAGAACATTTTCTTCATATCAGTTTATTGAACTAAATTAGTTCAATGATTGGTTCATTCAAACTTAAGAAACCAATTAGGAGTTGAAAAAGCAGAAAAGCCTGTTTCATCAATCTATGAATACATATTAGATATAAGAGGATGAGATCTAATTAGAAAATCTTGAGGGACATGGTTACCAGAAACAATCAGTTCAATTCTCTAATTACAGATACTTTGTTTAACGGATCAGTTAGTTTTAAATGGCAAAACATGTTTTAATAAATTTTGATAAACTTTTTTACTTATGTTTCCAACACATTGTTGTTAGTTAAATAAAACTACCTTAAAACAAATTAAAGTGCTCTTTTGTGCTTTTTAATTTACTTTTAAATTTCCAAGTTTGACACTAATCACGTTTACAAAAATTAATCACCTAGTAAATAAGAAATACCTCATTCCCCATTTCTTAACAAATAAAATGTAAAAATTAAGAGTCTGAATAAAGGTAAGTTAAGCTATACAATATAGCGTTAATATGTATAGATATAGTATATCCTGCTGGGTAGCAAACAAAGAAAGAAAGAAAAACAGACAAACACCAAACCCCATGGAAAGGCTATATTTAGTTGCAAATCAACAAGTTTTAACTAATGAGAATCAATCTTGCAACAAATGCAAAATAAGATTAAAATCTATTATTTAAATAAAGTTTTCCTGATTGATGATTTAAACCATGATTTAAACTGGTGATTTAAATTGCTTTGATTTAAATCAATCCACCCTGCTAGCAATAATACCAATCTTTATTGTGCATTACTCAAATTTTCCTTGATTGTGGCCTTTGGGCACTACTATTCTATAAATAATATCTAACACTTAAAATAAGATGGAAAACTTTTAGTTGACAGTTATCTTACCTGCTGTAAAGGAATTACTGCACCTGATTTTCCGTTTAAGTCACACTCAGTTATCTGGGATTCATTTTTAAACACTCTTCCTTGTTGCAAGCTCACATTCTCTGAAACAGGACTAACATGCTCTGGTTTTGGAGAGATTGGCACTGGCTGAAGCACAGGATTTGGAGAAACTTGCACACCTGCAGGTATGAGTCCTAAGTGTTGTAGTGTAAAGTTCAGAATTGAAGAGCTTGGGTTTTGGACAGGATTACTATGGCTTGAATTAAGACACGAGCTGTTTACTACAGGTGCAGTAGCTATAGAAGATGGTGATACCATTAACTTCAAGGGTGTGACATGAAAAGCTGGAATATTAACTGCTGTAAATTCGGAAGCTGTCACTGGAACGACACCTGTAAAAGAAAAATGAGGTGGAAATTAAAAATCAACCTTTTTAACAGTGAGGGGTTTGTCTACACTGCAGTAAAAGACCCATGGCAACGAGTCTCAGAGTCCAGGTCAATTGACTCGGGCTCAGGCTGGGGGGCTAAAAATAGCAGTGTAGACATCCCAGCTTGAGCTGTAGCCCAGGCTCCAAAACCAATGAGGAGGGAGGGTTTCAGAGGCCAGGCTCCAGCCTGAGCCCAACTGTCCACACTGCTAGTTTTTTTTGCCTTGCAGCCTGGCCCCCGCAAGACTGGATCAGTTGACCTGGGCTTTGAGACTCCCTGCTGTGGGTTTTTTATTGCACTGTAGATACACCCTGGGACTCCTACTGGTGAAATCCATCACTGGTATAGGTTCACTGACTTCTGTTGGGTGAAATTGGTCCACAATGCTCAAAACCAGAGAACTTAAATGTATATTGTAGCGAGGTGGTGTGGCTCTTCCCCCCTTCCCTGGAGGGGGAAGAGCCCATCCAGAGGCCAGAGTGGGAGGAGGGTCAGGCGGCGGCCCGGAAGTACAAAGACTCGCCCTCAGAGCTCGGTAAAGGCCCAGCTGCCGGAGGGACCAGACGTCTCCAGGCTAGCTCGTGGCTGGGAAAACTCTGCGGCCCAAGGCAGCTGCCAGGAGCAGCCAGGCCTGCCCTGCGCCTGCTATCCGGAGGAGCTGCCGGGCCTGCTGATCAATCCCTGCCCTGAAGAACCCATGGTCCTGGATCCCCCAGAGGCCAACACCAGGACCCAGGTAGGCCCCGAGAGGGAGTGTGGAAGTAGCCCAGGGGCAGCCGACCCCAGTCAGAGCCTATGTTGGTGTGTTGTGGCCAGGATCCCCATTGACAGCAGCAGGTCTTCTGTCACTGCTAGGGCCCCAGGCTGGGACGCAGTGGAGTGGGAGGGCCTGCGTCCCCCCTGCCACCCAACTCGTGGGTGGCAGATTCCCCCTCTCTCTGGCCTGAGGAGGCTGTGACCTGTTGTTACTGCTCAGCCCTGACTGAGGGCCCGAGCCCTGACTCAGCGTTTGTTGCCCCGCCCTGACTTAGGGCCGGGTTTACCGTGTTGCTTCCAATTACAGCAAGGGCTGCCAAGGAAGACCCCACAGCCAGATGAATCCCCCCCAAACTCAACGGGGTGTAGTGAGCCGGTGTGGCTCTCCACCACCCCGGAGAGGGTTGAGCCCAGGCAAACCCTTGTACATATATAAATACTTGTGTGTGTGTGTATATATATATATATATACACACCTGCAATGGGTGAACCGTAGGTCATGTGTGGTAGCGAACATATCCCAGACTTTTCCTTGTTAGAAAATATGGCCTCGTGGCCATGTTGCGTGCACTGAGCAAGAGGAATAATATACCCTGAAGGAAACAAGGTCTGAAAAAGATAGGATAATCTTTTTGTACAGGTGCAATAAAAAACATATTCATGATGTGTTTCTGCAGGGATAATTTTTATTCCACAAGAAAGCCCTTATTTTTCACTCTCCCCACCCTCTAAGTCCTATGCTGCATCTATTTCTGTTTACTGACGTCTGCCAAAGGCTTGGACAAGACACGCCCCTCCCCCCCCAACACAGATCTTTAGTTGGTGGCAATCTCCATTATGTAACTCAAAGCCTTCCTTTCCTCAAGAAGTAAGAGTGTGCTGCATTTCTGTTAACCTCCAATTACGCCAGACATGTTTTTAAAGCAAATTTTGACAGCTTTTTTGAATGCACAATTAGACAAACCAGAGTCTGGACTCAGATGGCAACATCATTCCATTCTCAAGTCAGATGAGACTTTTGATGCAAGAATCCAACATGAGTAAAATACTTTTTTGATATAAAAGTCTGTTTGTGCCAAGAAAACTCGCATCTTATCCCAGACACAGATAGACACATTAATAATGAGACCCACTGTGGAGTGCTGAGTTTTGCAAATGAGCAAGAAAGCAAACAAACAAAAGTAGATTGCTCATTTATTCTGGCAAGGGGTTTATAAATATTTCATGTTCTATTAAGAAATATACTTTTTTTTTTTTTTTTTAAAAAGGAACCAGATTTTAGAATTACAAGATCTCACTATATGTCAGTGCCATTAAATTTGAGCATTGTCCTATGCTGTTCAATCAAAAATTTTAGAAGTTAAAACTATAAGAAGTTTTTGGATTAGTCATGTGAGAATTCACATGCTTTTACTGTAAGCCAAAAAAACCTTTGAAATTAAGCATAAGAGGAAAATTAAGACTCTCCAGCAGAATTTCTAATGAAGTCAACTTATCAGATAAGCCACCTCTCCATGACAAATATTGCTGAAGTCTCTTCTACCTCCCCTGTTTGTGTGCCTAATACAGTAGAGTCCTATGAGAAACAAAAGCTTAAGAGTAAACTGTAGACCAAATGCACCACAGGTTTCCTGTATGTATGCGTTGACTGTTAAATTTCTGCTTCTGAAAGTAATAAATCTTTGGGAAGTTGTACTTTTCCAATTAGTGGAAAGTATACCTCATGAGCAGGAACAGCAAATGCAACAGGCATCTCTTGTGTATTACTGGCTCTGCTTTTATCTTCTGAAAGACCTTCTCTCCTTTCATGATCAAAGCAAAATTCCATATTTTGATCTAGTTTCTCAGATTTGTTCTGGCTTCCCTCTTGGAAATGATTGATTTCAGGCTCTAAATGCACAGCTCTAGAAGATGGTCTTTCACCCTTAAGAGAATCTCCCTGAAAAATTGTGTAGTACATACAAACAAAAAAACAAAGACATTGAAAGATGGGTTTTAGATATCTACAGTAGGTGTAATTAAGAAGTATATATTTTTAATAATGTATTTGCTTTCATTATTAGATATTTTAATTTTATGTCTCAAAAACTGATTTCATTCATTAATCTTTTGTGGATATTACTGGAAAAAGCCCGCTCTTAAGGAGACGTAGCATCAAACTCCACTCTATCACTCTGCGCTTAGGAGCCTAAAGTACCAGCACAGCAGGCTCTACATTACCCACTTGTGCCCCCACCAGCATACTAGATGTTCCATGGTTGGGAAGGGGCATGGTCAGAACACACTGCACTGATGATCTAGAGCTGTTCTAGCAAGCACAACTTAGAGAACAGCCTAAGGACTGCTAATGTGCACTAGGAGGCCAAAGGTCATCAACTGTCCCCAGGATTGAGAAACAAGGGTCAGAAAGACATCCATGTCCCCATTCCCCAAGTGTACCAGCGCAGCTCACATATACCTAGAGATCTGGAACAGGAAGTTTCAGCTTTTTATTCTCTTAATAGTTTGGTTCATGGTATATAGCCCATTATATAAGATGTCAGGAATTAATAACACTAGATCAGGAGTGGGTAAACGTTTTGGCCTGAGGGCCACATTAGGGTATGGAAATTGTATGGCGGGTCATGAATGATCACAAAATTGGGAGTAGGGGGCTCCGGCTGGGGTTGCGGGCTCTGGGATGGGGCCAGAAATGAGGAGTTCAGAGTGTGGGAGGGGGCTCCAGGCAGGGGCAGTGGGTTGGGGTGCGGGGGGGCACCCCTCCGGCTGACAGTACGAGCTCTGGTGTGGGGCCGTGGATTAGGGGTTTGGGGTACAGGAGGGGGCTCTGGGCTGGGATCGAGGGGTTCAGAGGGCAGGCGGGGAATCAGGGCTGGGGCAGGGGGTTGGAGTGCGTGGGGGCTCAAGGGTACAGGCTCCGAGCAGCACTTACCTCCAGCAATTACTGGAAGCAGCGCCACCTCCCCTCTTCAGCTCCTATGCGGAGGCGCAGCCAGGCAGTTCTGGGTGCTGCCTCATCTGCAGGAGCCACCCCTACAGCTCCCATTGGCCGCAGTTCCTGGCCAATGGGAGCTGCAGAGATGGGGCTTGGGACAGCGTGCCTGACTGCCCCAACGCGTGGGGGGGAGGGGGGGCAGAACATGTCAGATGCTTCCAGGGAGCCGTGCGGTGCCACGTAGGGTGACCAGACGTCCCGATATTTCCTTGTTTGTCCCGCGTCCCGACCGACGTGCGGTCGGGACACTGGACAAACAAGGAAATGCGCCGGAGCCTGGAAGTGCTCGCGCCCGCCCCCTCCTCCCCCGATTGGCTCCCTCCCCGAATCCCTGCCTCTTCCCTGGGCTCACCATTCATCCCCCCTCCGCAAGCGCTGGAGGGAGGCCCGGGAGACTCAGAGGAAGCGCGGGGCCGGGGTGAGTAAGAGTCCGGCCTGGCCCCGAGCAGGCAGGACTCAATTGGGTGGTAGGGAGAGGAGGGGGGCGGCCCGCGG